>NC_061115.1:14190024-14191108 GCF_002878395.1 Capsicum annuum
AAAAAGATATTATGTAAAAAATTATAAACATAAAAGACCATATAGGAAAAATAAATCTATAAAAGAATGTACTTGTTATAATTGCGGAAAATTAGGACATTTAGCTAGAGATTGTAAATTACCTAAAAACCCAAAAAATAAACAAATATCAGAAATAAAAATAGAAAATACAGAATATATGCAAATAGATTATATAGACTACGAATTAGAAAGTGAAGATAGTATATATGAAATTTCATAGAATGAAATAGATAATGAAATAGATAGTGAATTAGATGAATGAATTAAATGACGGAAGAAGATATAAAATAATAACAAAGGAAGAATATTTAAGTGAAAAAGGAACAGATCAAAAAATAATATTTGATAGTCACATATTTGATGAAATAAAAGGAAAAGAATTAGATTTAAGTGTAGAAAAAATATTTTAAATACCAACAATAAAAAACATATTTAGTAAAAGAAAAGAAGAATACTATGTAGTAAGCCAAAAAGAACATGTAATAGACTGTAGATATGCAAAAGGTAAAGCTAGTATACCACTAGTAACAAAAAGGATAATTAATAAAGAAATAAACAATATAAAAATTAGAGACCCAATAAAATATGTACACCTAGGAAGTACAGAGATATTAATAAAAGCATGTTTCAGAGAACAAATAGATACACCAATAGAATTATACCTAGCAGATTATAGAATTATAAAACCTATAGAAAAAAGTATAATAAGTGTCATAAAAGAAAATGTAATATACCAATAATTTAAATTTATAATAAGTGCAAATTATTTAGTAGCAATAACAGATAAAAACATAGATAAATCATTAGTATTATATTGGAAAATATCAGGAATAAAACTAACCCCAGGAAGTAAAATATTTACAGCAAGATGTAAAAATCTATATGTATTAACAACAAAACATAAAATAACAGGAAAAAATAAAATTAACAAAATACAAATAGAAAGTCCTTTCGAACAATTTGCAAAAATAATTGATAATAATGATTATAGTTATAGAGACATAGATATAGAAGAAAATTTATTATTTCTAAATTTTCTTCTATATCTATGTCTCTATAGCTA
>NC_061115.1:14191208-14196407 GCF_002878395.1 Capsicum annuum
AAATCTATATGTATTAACAACAAAACATAAAATAACAGGAAAAAATAAAATTAACAAAATACAAATAGAAAGTCCTTTCGAACAATTTGCAAAAATAATTGATAATAATGATTATAGTTATAGAGACATAGATATAGAAGAAAATTTAGAAATAATAAATGATAGAATAAGCACAACAAAAAGAATAGCTTATGAAAAACCAGAATCATCAAGTTCATCAAAAAGAACAAGTTATGAAGCAAGTTCAATAGCTTTTAAATCAATATTACATAACAGGAACAATAAATGAAAAAGAATATTTAATACTCTTAAATACAGGACAAGAAGAAAATTATATAGCAAGATATCTAATAAGAAGACCTTTAACGTGATATGAAAATATATGTAACAATGAAGATAGTAGTAGAAGGGTATTACAGTAGATATTATATGCCTATGATAGATATAGGAGCAGAAGCTAATTTATATAGATATAATTGTTTACCAAAAAGTAAATGGGATAAATTAAAGACACCAATAATAGTTAAAGGATTTAATAACGAAGGAAGCTTAATTACTTATAAAGCTAAGAATGTAAAAAACACAAGTATGGGACAAAATATTAACAATAGAAGAAATTTATAATTATGAGCTAACATCAAAAGATATACTTTTAGGAATGCCGTTTTTAGATAAACTATACCCACATATAATAACTAGAACGGATTGGTGGTTTACAACACCATGTAAACAGAAAGTAAGAGCAAAAAGAGTTACTAATAAAATAAGGAAGAAAACTGATTGGATAGAAGGAAGTGAAAAAATTATACAAAAATTTAAAAATATAAAAAATACTGAAGATACAATAGAATTGGTCGTATTTTCAATAAACAAAAAGGAAATAACTATATTTTTAATAAGTAAGATAGAAATAATTAAGAAAAAATTAGAACAATTATATAGTGAAGATTTATGAAAAGGATGGAAAAAACATAAAACCACTATAAAAAATGAATCAATAGATAAAAATAGAATAATAACTCAAAAACCATTAACATATAATTTTGACGATTTATAAGAATTTAAAATGCACATAGAAGAATTATTAGAAAAACAATACATACAAAAAAGTAATACTAAACATAATAGCCCAACATTTATAGTAAATAAATATAGTGAACAAAAATGAGGAAAAAGTAGAATGGTTATTGATTATAGAAATTTAAATGCAAAAACTATGGCATATAATTACCCAATACCAAATAAGATATTAAAAATAAGACAAATATAAGGATATAATTACTTTAGTAAATTTGATTGTAAATCAGGATTTTACCATTTAAAGTTAGAAGAAGAATCTAAGGAATTAACAGCATTTACGGTACCACAAGGATTTTATGAATGGAATGTACTACCATTTGGATATAAAAATGCACCAGGTAAATATCAACATTTTATGAATAGTTATTTTAAACAATTGCCTAATTGTATAGTATATATAGATGATATACTATTATATATACAAAGACCAAAGAAGAATATTTAAAATTATTAGAACAATTTACGGATATAATAGAAAAATTGGGAATAAGTTTAAGTGAAAATAAAGCTGAAATTATGAAAAATTAGATAGAATTTTTAGGAATACAAATAGGTAAAAGTGGAGTAAAAATGTAACAACATATAGTACAAAAAATAATAAATTCAAAAGAAGAATTAGATACAAAAAAGAAATTACAATCATTTTTAGGATTAGTAAACCAATTAAGAGAATATATACCAAAATTAGCAGAAAATCAAAAGCCCTTACAGAAAAAATTTAAAAAGGATGTAGAATATAATTATAACGAAGAAGATAAAAAACAAGTTCAGAAAGTAAAAATACTTTGTAAAGAATTACCAAAATTACAATTTCCAGATAAAAATAGAAAATTTATATATATAGTAGAAGCATATTCTAGTGAATTTAGTTATGGAGGAGTACTTAAATATAGTACTACTCAGGTACGTTTAATGAAACAGGAATAAAATGGGAAATAAATAGAAAAGAATTATGATCATTATATAAATGTTTATTAACATTTGAGCCATATATTGTATATAACAAGTTTATTGTACGAACAGATAATACACAGGTACGTTGGTGGCTAACAAAGAAAATACAAAATTCAGTTACAACAAAAGAGATTCAGAGACTAGTCTTGAATATATTAAATTTCACATTTATAATTGAAGTAATTAGTACTAACAAAAATGTTATTGTAGATTACATATCAAGACAAATCTACACAGACTGGTATAATAGAAGAGGATACTCTAGAAAAGATATTCAACACCCTAACTACACTTTCAATGAAAGTGGACAATATGGGTAATGAAATAGAAAAACTAAAGACTAATGAAGTTAAACTGAAGTCTATAGATACAAATCAGCAAACTCAGCAGTGTGCAGAGCTATGTCGATCGGAAGACATTAGAATTCCAGAGCTAGAAGGAGACGTTGGGACACTCCATAAAATCCATAACGTTTATCAATCTACTTCTGCAGATACAAGCAAAGGAGTTAGAAAAAATACAAATATGAACCTAAACAGGCTATTTGATAAATCATTTATTCCAAATACACCAAAAGATCCTATGTTCATACCCCCACAAATTACTACATACCGAGATAGTTTAAATCAAGACAAAAAGACCTACAACTATACAGCCCGAACATACATAGAAAATATTTACAAAATACAAACCTTCTTAAATACCAACCCCAGAGCTATAAACATCCAAGAACCATATACGAATTATATAACCCAGAAGCTAACCGGATACAATAAGCTAATTGCTTTACCCAAAATCAAACCAAGTCCAGTTAAAACCTGTTACGAATATGGACTACTTAGTACCATATATACCCAAGACAGAAATGAAATATCCAATATATCAGAAATATATGATTCACTTAACATTTTTAAAAGAATAACCAAAGGTAACCTATTTTTTATAAAATTTTACACGGCACCAGCAGAGATATTGTATGATGAAGTTAAATCACCTATACAAGTTGTAAAAATAGGAATGACCCGAGATATGATTATACCAGAAGATATTATTCCATAACCAGAAATACCTAGAATTGAGATACAAAATTTTTATGCAAATAAGAGAATTATCGGACTATCCACAATTTTTCAAGAGTTAGCAAACACTTATCGCAACAGAAATTCCATATGGAGTTATTATTCAAAAGGTAATGTAATAGTATACTCAAATTCAAAGAAACTACGAGAAGCAGATATGGAAGACGTTAGGCAATGGATCTTGACTTTACTCAATCCATAGAAAAAACCTATCGCCAGAGCCATTAGAGAAAAATTTATTTCGAAAAAATTATTAACCAGATATTGCAAGTTAATTGGACATAAATATCCAGACCATCAGTGTTCAAAATGTAATGGAGAAGATAATATTGTCCCAGAAGTTCAACTGAAATAGAAGAAGATAAAAGCGACAGCTGGAAGATGCAAAATATGAAGCAATAATGGAGATACAGAGCAATAAAAAGAAGATGACTACGGATACAGAAAGAAGACAAAGAAAGTAATTCAAGTTATTAAAGGAGAAAAAGAAATATGGAAGATTTAAAATAGCTAGATAGCTTTATGTAATTATCATGTAACTAGCCTTAGGCTTTTTGACTTTTCTTAGTTTTTTTTGGCAAGTAGTTCCATTATAAGATTTTTTGGCAAGTAGTGCCATTATTAGATTAGACATTAGCTTTAGGACTTTGCAGAAACTTTTTTTTTTTACTTTTGTAAAGTAGCTGACAGATGTAAAGAAAAACATTGTACGCATTTTCATTTCTAAGAATATAAATAAACGAGCACTTGCTCAGATGAAGGCAAGTCTTCATACAATTGAAGCAAAAAACTCTCTCTAGTCTACAACAAATAATTTGATTACTTAAAAAACAGGTATATTTCAATGGAAAAATCTATGGAGGAACAAAGCTTAGAATTATCAAAACTACCAGAATAGGTATATTCATTTACTATTATGAATAGCTAAATTCATAAATTTCTAACAATCATGATATGATAAAATAAATTCATGTTAGTTGTTTTGTAGTAGAATTATTCAAAAAATAGCATGTTAAGAAGTTTATTAGAAAAGTGGAAAAGGAGCAAAATCCCTAAGAACTATGCCATCCTAAAGGTGAAACCGGTAGGGCAAGAAAGCCGTGATAGGGGAGTAACCAGAGTAGAGATGCTGTTTAAGGGAAAAGTATCCAGATTACCATGCTAATAGTGACCGAAGAATATGTTATTCAAGAATAATCTAGTATATAGCAATCTAAAGTGATCATATTTTGTTATGTGCATGATTGAAGGGAATATTTTGAAAATAACAATTTTATAAAAAATGGATAATTATTTATCTGGCGAAATGGTAGATAAATTTAAAATACTTGTTTTATATGTACTTAAGGATATAGAAATAATAGATATAAGAAAAATCATATTGAAAAAAATATTTGATAGATATTTTATGACTAGAATTAATTATATACCACACCCACCGAACTGCACTTATAAATACTTACATACCAAACCCACACACTAACTATGATAAATTATGTATATTTAGAATTTTGGAAAATAGATATAAAATATATATAATTTCTTAGTGAAAATATAGAAGAATTAATGAGATTAAAACAAACAACTAAAAAATATTATAATAAAGTATTTAACCAATTTTAAATGATCGATAATCTTAAAATCTTAATCTTGTATATACTTAAAGATATATAAATTATAGATATTAAGAGAATAATATTAGAAAAAGTATTAGATTATGAAATTGAAACTATAAATTGGATAGAACAGTTATACCTGGATAATTACCAGATGGATATTATTCAGATTAAGAAATGTTAGAATATATCAGAAAAACTAGAGAAAATCAAGATAATCTAAATGAAGAAATTAATTATAGAAATCGAATTAGAAAAATAATGAAAAATCTAAAAGAAAAATTAATATGGATAGAAGAAACCCTAGAAAATTTAGGAAAAAGTACATGTGATAGTTTATATAATTTAAAAACCTCGCTACGAGAAGAACAGCACAAGATAATAAATAGCATTGAAAATCTAGAATTAGATATACATTACAGTACAATTTATCCTAATTGTACTGTAATGTATATCTAATTCTAGATTTT
>NC_061115.1:14196507-14198484 GCF_002878395.1 Capsicum annuum
AGACAAACTATGAAAGAAATAATATTATTAGAAAAACTTATGAAAGATAATCTAATTAGATATTTTGAAACAAAAGATATAGAATATTTAGAATGCTTTCAAAATAATATAGAAGAATTACAAAAACTAAGGGAAAAAAATAAAGAATACTATAATAAAGAATTTAACCAATTACCATATAATCACCCCCCAAGATATAAATATCGATAAAACTAACATAAATAAACTCAAAATAAAAATATTTAGAAAAGTTAAGAAATATCCACGCACAAATAAAAATAGATTCATCCTACTTATAATAGATCTATTTTACCACGCAAGCTATCCGCAGTATTTATTTTTATGTTTCTATTTTCTAAGTTTTCTTCATTAATTACTTCTTGTTTTTCATTGATTTCTAAATTTTTATGTATTTGTTAAAATTTCTGTATATGTTTCACTATTTTCCGAATCATAATTAATTCTAGATTTTCAATGCTATTTATTATCTTGTGTTGTTCTTCTCGTAGCGAGATTTTTGAATTATATAAACTATCACATGTACTTTTTCCTAAATTTTTTAGGATTTCTTCTATCCATATTAATTTTTCTTTTAGATTTTTCATTATTTATATTGCAATCTTTCTATCCTTATTTTTAATTCTTTACGTTTTTTAGATATTATTTGCTTTGATTCTTTATAATTTGATAATTTTTGTACTTTATTCATCTAAATAATATTTTGGGGAATATCTAAATTTAGTTTTATCAAATAAATCAGTCATAATTAATAAATTAATCAAATAAAATTCTTCTTTTCATATTTTACCTTTTGCATTAATTACTTTTTCTTTAAATTAAAATGTAAACATCATTTAATAGGGGTATTTTGATAAACTAGCCATATTATTTATTATTTTTTTTAATTGTTGTGGCATCTCAATTTGGAACAAGTAAAATGGGACGGAGAAAGTATCTTCAAGAGATAATTTGAAGCCTACCCCAAATAGAAGGGATCATTTTTATCATTTTCTTGACCAACCCCATCATGTTATTTTGTTGTCAATACAATCAAAAGAAAAATATTTATCTTACATCTTTGATTCGTAACAAAATATGAAATTCCTGGTAGAAGATAAAAGAAAACTAGAAAAGAAGAGACTTTGAACCTGAGCTTACCTTTTTTTGATCTGAAGTTTAGCAATAGAACCAACCCCGGCAAAGAGAGTAAGCTATTGGATCAAAAGAAATCTTGTCAGATTAGTATAGTTTTGCAGTTGAAAGGCTACTACTTTGTGTGAGTGCTTTTAGATGCTCATGAAAGGTTGGCTAAAGATGAACTTGAAAGGCCACCAACAGAAAGAAAGAAAAATGAAATATTTATTGACCTGTCAAGTCCTTTTTAATCATTCGCGCGAGGCATATTGAAAGAAAAGTAACTGTTGTAAATTTTTCTTTTGTTTCTCTATTATGTTAAATAGAATTTTTTGGTTGCAGAATCTTAAATGGCATCTTTCTTACGGGCTGGGCTGACTCGGCCCAGCCCAGCCCAACCCAGCCCATTTACAAAATCGGCTCGGTTTGACCCGACCCGTAGGGTACTGGGTATCGAGCCGGGGTTTTTATTGATTTGGGCCCGGTCAACCCCGTCCGAAACAAGCCCGGTTAGGGCCCGACAGTTAACTGGCCCGGATATATTTTTTTTTTTTAAATTAGATTTAATTATAACTTAGTTTTAATATATTATTAATTTACTATCAAGTATTATTAATTTATGTATGTGTATATATATATCTTCTATAGACGTATATATTTAACGTATACATATGTATATATTTTATAAATTAATATATAACTATATATATAATTATATATTGTAGTATATTTTATTTAAAGTAGTACATATATATTGAATGGTACATATATATGTGTATATATCTTCTATAGACGTATATATTTAACGTATACATGTGTATATATTTTATAAATTAGTATATA
>NC_061115.1:14201484-14214375 GCF_002878395.1 Capsicum annuum
TAGAAATCATGCAATATAGCTAAATTGTGACTAAGTGAAGGATTCATATGCCCTTACGTTCCAATAACTTCTATGTTGTTAATGTGCCTTGTAAATGTTGTTGGAATGCTCATGAACTATTCTTATGAGATTATGCTATGTTTACTTGCAAATCCTACTTATGAACAAGATGTATGATAACCATGCAATCCACATGAACTTCCATGCTATTGGTATGTGTTGCCAATATGATAATGAAATGAACATGATATTAAGATTGTGCAAGTACTTCCATGTGATATGAAATCCTTTCAATGCAATACATTGTTGATAACCATGCTTAGTATGAGATCCCTACTTATGATATTATAAATTATGGACTCTACTCTTATGATCAAGTCAGTCATGTGTGTCAGTTTCCTTCCATCGAGTCCTGGGGGTACTTGTACCTGAAAACTATAGCTGTGTGCCTAGATCCACGTCATATTTCACGATATCCAAATTCAAGTTATGATTCCATAGACTTTAGTCAGTCATGTAACATTCCGTCAATCAACGGAATTCAGTAAGATTAAGTCATGCACAATCAGTTATTCATGTTCAGTCCCTCCAGATGGGAGTAGAGGTTAGCACCGACTAAACCCAAGGATGGGAACTCACCCGCCAGCTCAGGGTGTGATTCTTAGTATCAATCCTTGTGTTCCAGAACTACGTAGCCAGTGTAGGTTGAGACATCTTAACCCGTCAGATTAGGGTTGATGAGGTGGCTTAACCCGTCAATTTAGGGTTCCTACCGTTCTCATTGAGTACCCGCCAGATAAGGGTCACTCACAGGTTGTCCTTACCCATGGCACGGTATTGACACCCCTCCAGTTGGGGCAGAGATTGGACCCCAGCTTAGCTATAATGGCATACATGGGGCATGTCGGTTAAACACTACTTCCCACAGTTTCAGTATCAATCTCAATAAAAGAACTCAGGGCGTTCTTCAAATTTCAGTATATACAGGATTGTCAGATATAGTCGTCAATGTTATCAGTTTCAGTATCAGTCATGACAGTTATTAGTAAACCATGTATTAGCTTACAAGTAACGCTATCACGTATTCACGGTCCCAGTTTCTTTATATGTGTGTTTGCACTCCCACGTTCATATTAGTCAGTCAGTGTTGTTCATGCATGAAACCCTTTATGTTCAGCCTACCTTCCTCGTATACTCAGTACTCCAGTTGTACTGACGCATTTGCGCTATGGTGCTTTCTTTTCATGTTACACCATAGGTTCCGAGACACGAGCTCCAGCCCAGCAGTAGCGGTAGCATTCCAGTCGCAGAGACACAGTGAGTCCTCATTGATTCGAGGACAATATGATTTAATTCATTTATTTATTTCTTCAGTTCAGTTTTACGGAGTTATTTGAAGACATGTTCCTTCAACTCCTTATTCAGATAGTTTAGAGGCTTTCAGATTTATGTTCAGATTTACGTTCAGATTGAGTTGTTTTGAGTATTTTCACCCACATGATTTTATTTAGTTGAACCTTATGGCCTTACAGTTCCATGTATTCCACATTATTATAACATGATTTGCAGTATACAGGTACAAATATCAATCATGGATTAGCTTGTGGTCCCTCGAGGTCATGAGCACCGTGTAGCATTTCGGTTCAGCAAATCGGGGTGTTACAATTAGCAGAAAATCTAAAGCCCTTACAGAAAAAATTAAAAAAGGATGTAGAATATAATTATAACGAAGAAGATAAAAAACAAGTTCATAAAATAAAAATACTTTGTAAAGAATTACCAAAATTACAATTTTTAGATGAAAATAGAAAATTTATATATATAGTAGAAGCAGATGTTAGTGAATGTAGTTATGGAGGAATACTTAAATATAGATATGAAGAAGAAAAATTAGAACACCATTGTAGATACTACTCAGGTACGTTTAATGAAACAGAAATAACATGGGAAATAAATAGAAAAGAATTATACTCATTATATAAATGTTTATTAGCATTTGAGTCATATATTGTATATAACAAGTTTATTGTACGAACAGACAATACACAGGTACGTTGGTGGCTAACAAAAAAAATACAAAATTCAGTTACAACAAAAGAGATTCGGAGACTAGTCTTGAATATATTAAATTTCACATTTATAATTGAAGTAATTAGTACTAACAAAAATGTTATTGCAGATTACATATCAAGACAAAGCTACACAGACTGATATAATAGAAGAGGATACTCTAGAAAAGATATTCAACACCCTAACTACACTTTCAATGAAAGTGGACAGTATGGGTAATGAAATAGAAAAGCTAAAGACTAATGAAGTTAAACTAAAGTCTATAGCTACAAATCAGCTAACTCAGCAATGTGCAGAGCTATGTCGATCGGAAAAAATTAAAATTTCAGAGCTAGAAGGAGACGTTGGGACACTCCATAAAACCCATAACGTTTATCAACCTACTTCTGCATGTACAAGCAAAGGAGTTAGCAAAAACACAAATATGAACCTAAACAGGTTATTTGATAAACCATTTATTTCAAATACACCAAAAGATCCTATGTTCATACCCCCACAAATTACCACATACCAAGATAGTTTAAACCAAGACAAAAAGACCTACAACTATATAGCCCGAACATACATAGAAAATATTTACAAAATACAAACCTTCTTAAATACCAACCCCAGAGCTATAAACATCCAAGAACCACATACGAATTATACAACCCAGAAGCTAACCGGATACAATAAGCTAATTGCTTTACCCAAAACCAACCCAAGTCTAGTTAAAACCTGTTACAAATATGGACTACTTAGTACCATATATACCCAAGACGGAAATGAAATATCCAATATACCAGAAATATATGATTCATTTAATATTTTTAAAAGAATAACCAAAGGTAACCTATTTTTTATAAAATTTTATACGGCACCAGCAGAGATATTGTATGATGAAGTTAAATCACCTATACAAGTTGTAAAAATAGGAATGACCCGAGATATGATTATACCAGAAGATATTATTCCACAACCAGAAATACCTAGAATTGAGATACCAAATTTTTATGCAAATAAGAGAATTATCGGACTATCCACAATTCTTCAAGAGTTAGCAAACACTTATCGCAACAGAAATCTCATATGGAGTTATTATTCAAGAGGTAATGTAATAGTATACTCAAATTCAAAGGAACTACGAGAAGCAGATATGGAAGATGTTAGGCAATGGATCTTGCCTTTACTCAATCCAGAGAAAAAACCTATCGCCATAGCCATTAGAGAAAAATTTATTTTGGAAGAATTATTAACCATATACTGCAAGTTAATTGGACATAAATATCCATACCATCAATGTTCAAAATGTAATGGACATGGTGTGTGATCTACTTGACTTCCCTATGGAGGAACAAAGCTTAGAATTATCAAAACTACCAGAACAGGTATATTCATTTACTATTATGAATAGCTAAATTCATAAATTCCTAACAATCATGATATGATAAAATAAGTTCATGTTAGTTGCTTTATAGTAGAATTATTCAAAAAATAGCATGTTAAGAAATTTATTAGCAAAGTGGAAAAGGAGAAAAATCCCTAAGAACTATGCCATCCTAAAGGTGAAACCGGTGAGGTAAGAAAGTTGTGATAGGGGAGTAACCAAAGTAGAGGCACTGTTTAAGGGAAAAGTATTCAGATTACCATGCTAATAGTGACCGAAGAATATGTTATTTAAGAATAATCTAGTATATAGCAATCTAAAGTGATCATATTTTGTTATGTACATGATTGAATGGAATATTTTGAAAATAGCAATTTTATGAAAAATGGATAATTATTTATTTGACGAAATGGTAGATAAATTTAAAATATATGTAATTAAGGATATAGAAATAGTGGATACAAGAAAAATCATATTGGAAAAAATATTTGATAGATATTTTATGACTAGAATTAATTATATACCACACCTACCGAACTACTCTTATAAATACTTACATGCCAAACCCACACAATAACTATGATAAATTATGTATATTTAGAATTTTGGAAAATAGATATAAAATATATACAATTTCTTAGTGAAAATATAGAAGAATTAATGAGATTAAAACAAACAACTAAAAAATATTATAATAAAGTATTTAACCAATTTTAAATGATAGATAATCTTAAAATCTTAATCTTATATATACTTAGAGATATAGAAATTATAGATATTAAGAGAATAATATTAGAGAAAGTATTAGACTATGAAATTGAAACTATAAATTGGATAGAACAGTTATACCTGGATAATTACCCAGATGGATATTATTCAGATTAAGAAATGTTAGAATATATTAGAAAAACTAGATAAAATCAAGATAATCTAAATAAAGAAATTAATTATAGAAACCGAGTTAGAAAAATAATGGAAAATCTAAAAGAAAAATTAATATGGATAGAAGAAACCCTAGAAAATTTAGGAAAAAGTACATGTGATAGTTTATATAATTTAAAAACCTCGCTACAAGAAGAACAACACAAGATAATAAATAGCATTGAAAATCTAGAATTAGATATAAATTACAGTACAATTAGGATAAATTATTATACAGAAATTTGTAACTCTGCAATTACTACAGGATAAAATGATAGACTATGAATATTTAAAATATTGGAGACAAAATATGGAAGAAATAATATTATTAGAAAAACTTATGAAAGATAATCTAATTAGATATTTTGAAACAAAAGATATAGAATATTTAGAATACCTTCAAAATAATATAGAAGAATTACAAAAACTAAGGAAAAAAAAATAAAGAATACTATTCAATTGCCATATAATCACCCCCTAAGATATGAATATCGATAAAACTAACATAAATAAACTCAAAATAAAAATATTTAGAAAAGTTAAGAAATATCCACGCACAAATAAAAATAGATCCATTTTACTTATAATAGATCTATTTTACCACACAAGTTATCCGCACTCCCCTACAAATTGGTATCCAAGCCTATGCTGTTTAAAGTTACGGAAGTAGTATATATTTGGAGAATTTATTTGATTAATTTATTAATTATGACTGACTTATTTAATAAAACTAAATTTAGATATTCCTCAAAATATTATTTAGATGAATAAAGTACAAAAATTATCAAAATATAAAGAATTAAAGCAAATAATATCTAAAAAACGTAAAGAATTAAAAATAAGGATAGAAAGACTGTAATATAACATAATTGCCGGAGTTACTAAAAACTCAATAAATGCACAAAAAGAAGAGATATCAAATTTAGAATCGACTATACATAGTCTAGAATATACATACCAACATGATCTATTAACAACTAAATAAAAAATGAACAAAGAAGAATTTATAATAGATGAAAAAATATATGAAAATCATGAAGGATTAAAAATAAAAATAGTATTTTCTAATCTAGGAAGAAGGTATAAGAAAATAGGTGAACATTTATATTTAATGTTAGAAAAAGAAGAATTAAAATTAGAAGATAAATTGACAGCTATGGTAAGAATAAAAAATGAAAATGAAGAAATTGAAAGAAAAAAGGAAAATAGAAAAAATAAAACAACAAACTACAGAAGAAATACAAAAAATAGAAGAAACTAAAAATAGTAGGATTGTTGAATTAGAAAAAGAACTACAAATGCTAAAAGATTTGTATGAAAAAAGACAGAAAGAAAAAGATATAGAACAAAAATTATTAAACGAGATAAATCAATTTAAAGAAAAATTAGAAATAAATACAATGGATGTTGAAAAAACAGATAATTATGATTCGGAAGATAGTGAAACATATACAGAACATGAGATGAAAGTCTCGAGTCTGATTCTTAAAAAAGAAAATATCTGCTTATTAGATCTTCGATCAAATACCACGTGTTAATGTCAATTTTGAACCACTTTTGAGTTTTGACTAGTTTCCAAAAGCAGCTACTTATTGGGGAAACGTTGGGTTGAATTGGATTCCAAAATTATTTTCATAAATAGGATTTTTAATTTTTTCATTATGATGATCTAAACCACTTAAGACCAATAAATTTTGAATTTATTTATCCATTATAGTAATGATGATATTTAACACTAGTTGATAATCATTGGCCCTTAAGTCTTCTTTTAAAGAAAAAATATAGAGATTATGGAAACTAATGACAGTTGGCTGATTTGATTTTATAATTAAATAATAAATATTTAGTAACTTTTCTGGAAAATTTGTATGTGAAATTAACCTGAACTTAGAATTAATATTACTTTTTTTAGTTACAAATCAAGATTTTTTTTTGGTACCCTCTTCTTTTATAATTTAATATTATTATGTACTTGAATGAATATAAAGGTCAAATCACATATCAAAGTAAAACGCTTAAAAATACAAATAACAACACGGTGTGATTGAATAATTCAGATTTGTGAAAGGTAGAAAATATGCAACTCTTATTTCTATTTTAAAAGATCGAAATGTTGTTTATGATAAACCTCCGACTCAAAAAAAAAAAAATCAAGTGGATGCGAGAAATGATGGTCTTATTTATTATTGTTTTTATCTTTTTCATTTAAATATATGTTACTCGAAGTCTTCAAAAATATTGTTGCATTTATATTGAATCCTTAAAAAGTACTTAATTTTGAATGAATTCATAGACACTCGATAGTATTTTATAAAGAATCTGAATTTGAATTAATTTTTTGTAGTTACAAATCAAGATTTTTATTTGGTACCTTCTCCATTTATAATTTAATATTATTAGATACTTGAATGAATATAAGGGTCAGATCACATCTCAAGGTAAAACGTTTAGAATTACAAATTGTAACGACCCTCCCGGTCATTTGTGAAATTTTCTCATCTTCTCTAGTTTAGCGCTCTCCGTAATTTGTATACGTGGATTATGACTCAAGGAATGAGTCGCACCAATTCTTGAGGTGTTCGGAAGTAATTAAGTCATTAGCTAAAATATTGAGTTTTAATTAAATTAAGTTTGATAACGGTCAAGTTCGACCAAGATGACCCTGAATTAGTGGTTTGGTTATTTCAATAGATTCAAAATGTACTTTTTAGTCAAGTTACATATTTGATTTGTTTCTATGAGGTTCCGAATAAATTACGAGAATATATTAAAAGTTTGAGATATTTTTAGATAATTAGTGTAATTATTAAGTTAATGAATCAAAACTCCACAATTTATTTAGTCAATATAAAAATGATTTTTAAGTGGGTAGGGTTTACGATATACACTAATAATAAAATCACATATAAGGCAAAAGGGAGGCAGACGATTAACGACAATACCATTTATACCAAGTAGCCTTGAAGGAAATCTCTCTCGGACTAGCTTGAGGTTATGATAAGTTTGATTTCATGGTTTTGACTTTACACTTACAGTGCCTTAATCATCTAGAGGCTATGGGGTTAGAATTCTATAGATTAGTAGTTTAAGCACCATAATAAAACACTATGGCTGTAACGTGAGGGACAATAACCTAATTGTGTTTGTTAGTTCTTTTCGTTGTGATCAGAATAGGATTGAATTGGTGAAGTTTTCCATGATATTGGTAGTTAATTGGGTTACTTAGCAATATTATATAATAATATAGTAATCGATAAGATTAGATTTGAATTGGAATGATTAGAAAGATTATATAAATATAATGTATTTAGTACCGTTAGGTTTAGTGGAAAATTGTTAGGAGTTAGTGTTGTCTGTTGGAATTAGTGGGAAAAATTGTTAGGAGTTAGTATAAATTTCACTACTAAAATTGACGCAACATCGTTGAAGTGATGATTTTGGCTATGGTTAATTTACTAAGGCAGCGATGACAATTGAGCATTAGTGATAGAATTGATTTATGGCTAATGAATTTCAACGTTATTAACGATTTTCCAGTTTACTATTGTTTGTGTGTTATCTTGGATTCCAAAATTTATAGATTGAGGCTTAAGTATTGAGTTCTTTTAAGTAAAAATTTATTAAAATTGGAGATCGAATTAAAACCCGTTTTAGTTGAAATTTAACGTACTAGTTTGTACTCTTATGTTGATTATATATTTGCATAGATTATGATCATTCGGAAGCTTTATGAAAGGGTAATACCCTTGCAAATTAGCTTACATTTGGATTCTTCGGTTGAGGTAGGTTACAGTTTAATTGAGGTTTAGACTCGATTTAATTGTGTGTATGCTCCTAAATTGGATACTTATTAATTGGTATTCGGACATGCTTGAAATTGTTGATATTTGGATTGTTGGCGTGTATAAATAATTATTGAAAATTTACTTGATGGAATTGTCTTATGACTTTAAGTGTACTTATAAACTTGGTACATCATGTTGTATGCTATAAGGTAGTGTAAATTTGATATTGATATTACTTGTTTATGGTGAATCGGATACCACACTGGTACGAATATGATATTGATATTACTTATTATTGAGGATCGAGTACCACGCCGTTACAGATATGTATATGTTGGATCGGGTAACACGCCGGTACGGATAAGTATATGGTAGATCGGGTACCATGCCAGTACGGATATGTATATATTGGATTAGGTACCATGCCGGTACGGATATGTATATGATGGATTGGGTACCATGCCAGTATGAATATATATATATTGGATTGGGTACCACGCCGGTACAAATATGTATATGGTGAATCAGGAAGGCTATGTATATGGTGGATCGGATACCACGCTGGTACGGTACATGAACATACATTGTTCCATGTAGGTCATGACTATTTGGGAAAAAATAAGTCTCATAGAATGTGTGTACATATTTGTGTTGCGTCTGTGGATGTTTACAGTATGGTTGATACTCTTAATAGGTATGTGGCTTGTTTGTGAGCTCTCTTTGATCTGGTATTGCTGTATTGTTGATTCATTGAGTATTTGTTGTGTGATGATACATCTATTTATTATTTGATTTATGTTGTGTACATGTTATTAAATTTAGTTGGCCTATGATACCTACCAGTATATAGTGCTTTGTACTGATACTACCCTATATTCTTCTTTTGTTGAGTGCAGAAAGTGTTCTAGAGGCTCAAACATGACCTCACCTCTAGAGTTTGATCGCAGATCTTGACCCAAGGGTGAGCACGCCGTCTCCAGGCTACTATGGGTCATCCCATTTGTTCTTGTCCATCTTTTGGGTAATGAAATATTTTTTATTTACTTTATTTTTCGATATCTATTTTGGACATCATCATTGTTTAGAAGTTCTTGTACAATGACTTTTGGGTCTTGGAGATTTCAATAAGTAGTTTGTTGGATTTCCACATTAATAATGATTAGCTTTGGATTATTGTTATTATGTTGATTTTATTATAATATCATCTTAATATTGACTAAGTGATTGAGTAATGGTTTGATTTAGATGCTTCTCCCATAGGAAGATTAGTGTAGGTGTCACTCATGGACTTTTTGGTCATAACAAAGTTGGTATCAGAGCCCTAGGTTTGTCGATCTCGTCGTACAAGAACATGTCTAGTAGAGTCTTACAGAACGGTACAGAGACATTTGTACTTTTCTTCGAGAGGCTATAGGACACAAAAAAAATTCAAATTCTTCTTCTTACGTTATGTTACTTGATTTCAATTGGTATCTGGCGATTTTAGCTGGTATCTAACTTCTTTCAGTCTTATTCTCGCAAATAATAAGAACACAATTAAATGGAGCAAGAGTTAATGTGCCCAAACCGGATGTTGGGGTTGGGGTTCGGGGTGAAGGACATGCGAGGGGAGGATGAGGTAGAGTAAGGAGAGCAATGCCCACTAGGGGCAGAGCTCAGGCCATGAGACTAGTTAGGGAGAGGCCAGTATCTCTCCCCTACATGAAGATATATTTGAGATAGTAGGGGAGGCAGCTTCAGTGATTCTTATTCTAGGGTTCGGAGTATGTTATGAGTGTGATGGAGTTGATCACATCAGGAGATTTTGTCCTAATTTGAGGTGGTGTGGTCAGTCTGGCCAGCTGCAGGCTCTTTGAGCTCTAGTTCTAACATATAAGGGAGGTGGTGGTAATGGTAGAGGTCATCCACAGAGTAGTCGTAGTGGTAATCAGGCAGGTAAGGGTAGTAATCAACCCCAGCGAAGTGGTTCTCAGCTTGATAGAGCTGATGCTTAGACTGGTGGTAGGTCCAATATCTATGCTTTTCTAGGCAGACCCGAGCTAGAGTCATCATAAGATGTTATTACAGCTACTATTCTTATCTGTGATTGGATGGCCACTGTATTATTTGATCCTGGTTTTACTTTTTCATGTGTCTGCCAATTTTGCTGTGGTGTTGGACATGGTGTGTGATCTACTTGACTTCCCTATTCACGTGTCTAGTGATCTACTTGACTTCCCTATTCACGTGTCTACTCCTATTGGTGATTCTGTTGTTGTTGATAGGGTTTATTGTTCATGTTCTGTTATATTTATGGGGTATCAAACTTGGGCATATTTAGTGATTCTAGACATGGTAGATTTTGACATAATTATGGGTATGAGTTGGTTGTCTCTATATCATGCTATATTAGACTGTCATGTTGAGACAATGACTTTAGCTATGTCTGAAATAAATAGATTTGGGTGGGAGAGTGATTGTAGTACTGCTCCAATGATATGTATATGGTGGATCGGGTATCACATCGGTACGGATATGTATATGGTGGATCGAATACTATGCCGGTACGATACATGAACATAGATTGTTCTCTACAGGTCATGACTATTTGGGCAAACATAAGTCTCATAGCATGTTTGTACATATTTGTGTTGCATCTGTGGATGTTTATGATACTCTTGGTGGGTATGTGGCTTGTTTGTGAGCACTGTTGATTTGGTGTTGTTGTATTGTTGATTCATTAAGTATTTATTGTGTGTTGATGCCTGTTTACTTGTTATTTGATTTATGTTGTGTATATGTTATTAAATTGAGTTGGCCTATGATACCTACCATTACATAGTGGTTTGTATTGATACTACCCTGTACTCTTTTTTTGTTGAGTGTAGAAAGTATTCTAGAGGTTGATTCATGACCTCACCTCTAGAGTTTGATAATAGATCTTGATCCAAGGGTGAGCACTCCTTCTCCAGCATTCCATGGGTCATGTAATGCCCCGCACTTTCCTAAGCTAGAAAACAAATTGTTGTTCGTATATGTGAAAACCCCAATTTTGTAAGCTATATTTGGGCACCTAAATTACCAACAGTACCCTACTTATAAGAGAGCTTATGATGTGTTAAGTGTGGTTATATGAGTCACTTAAGGTAGTACAAGCTAAGAGTTTCGAAATCCATCAAGTTTTAGTGTTTGAATTCGCAAGCGTCATCTTTGAATGAGCATAACTTGATAAATATATGGTATTTCTGCATATTTATACCCACAAAATTATAGAGAATCGAATTAGCTTTCCAACGATACCAATTTCACCAAAATACGACACCCAAGCTAGGAGTTATGGCTTTGTGAAGTAGAGTGCATCGCCTAACCAATCACACATGGCCACTAGAAAGCATATGCGGAGCCTATGTAAATATAGGCGATATCATATGCGGCGCCTATGTAAATATAGGCGATATCATATACGGCGCCTCTGTAAATATATGTGATATCATATGCGGCGCATATCTTATGGTTTCAAGTGACTTAAACACTCCGTTTTGGGGTTATTTTGAGGGCAATTAAGTCTTTTGGCACTCCTTACACACCCCTAAACTTAACCTGACAAATTTAATAGATTCTAAATACATCATAACCCTATTATCAGTCTAAGTTCATCATCCAAGAGCACTAAAGGAGAAAAACAACTAGGATTACACAATCAACATTGAGAATCCAATCTTTCAACAGATCCATTACCATAAAGGTATGTGGGGTTATGAACAAGAACACCCTTTCGTTCTTGTGCTCAAAGCTTGCACTATTTTACAAATATACATGATTTTTACATGTTTTATCATGAATTTGAAGTGATAAATCTTATCCTATGTTGTTATTCAAGATTCTATGATTATTTTGAATGTTTAGAAATAAACTCCATGAGTTTGAGATTATTGTTATGATTAAAGGCTGAAATTTTTTAGATTTCCATATAAATTATGCATGCTTGTGATATAAAGCATAAATGTTGAAATGTTTTGATTAAGTATCGCTATAAGGATCATTAACCCACATTGAGATTGTTGTTTTGAGAATTTATGTGCTACATGCACCCATGTTTAGACTATTTTTGATGAAGTATAGAAAGATTTGACCTTTTGGTCACAACAGAGTTAAAATCCCCTTTATGAAATGAGTTACGAATTTTATCATTTATTTAACTTAAGAAATATGAGATTACCCTTAAAGTGGATTTTTCTTGAGATTTTTTAGCATAGTATTGGGAGTAATATTTAGCACCGAGTTGGGTATGTTACTACGGTTTCATACCCCAGAACTACATGCCACCGTAGGTTGAGACATTGACTTCCACTATATGTGGAAAATTGAGATAGTGATCACTGAGATGAGATTGTTCTACACCGATGGCAAGGGTAGGACAGCCCTAACCTTACGGGGGCAAGTCATGGGACATCATGGGTGCTCACATGGTGTACATGTCAGTTAGAAGAACCTCCCAAAGAGTCGTCCCTCATTCTTAGATTGATTTTACTGATTTAAAAGAGATTTGAAATGCAGATTTATGATGTATTCAATATTCCAGATTTCACTAACATTGCTTGATGAGAGAAAAAGAAAAGAATCTTGATATTTGGATTAAGTGTAATGGCTCATGATATCCAGATTAGCATGTTTTACCATTCGTTGTGTATGATTTCAGATTTTAGATTTCTTTCAAGCTTTATGAGCCATTTACAAATGTTCTGCATGATTTGGAAAGAAAACTTATGA
>NC_061115.1:14214475-14222417 GCF_002878395.1 Capsicum annuum
ATGCATATAAATATGTTTATTTCATGCACCCCCATGTACTCGGTACATATTCCATGGTACTGACCCAAATGTTCGCATGTGGGCTACATTTTCCCTATAATGTAGGTTCAGGTGCTCATTCCCAGGTTTGACTGTGATTATCCGAGCACGTTGATCTACATCCTCTGCAGTGGTGAGTCTTCATGGTCCAAGGACTAGTTATTCAGATTTCCTCATTTACTTTGATTCATTCAGTTTATTTCCTAAGTTCGGGTCAGTTGGAGTTTGTCCCAATGGCTCATGGATATACAGTTTAGTAGAGGCTTGTCAGACTAGATGGATAGATTGATCAGATTTGTCAGAGATGTCGTATTTTGTTACTTTCCGTATTTCATTCGTATTGCAATATGATATTATGGAGGATGTTTAGATGTTTTGATTATGATGACTTTGATGATGACTTTGATTATAAGTGTTGAATGGTAGAAAAACGGCTAAAATGGTTAGCTTAGGGCTACTTGTAGCCTTAAGCACCGTGTGACGCCTCGGGGCCCATTTTTGGGGTGTTACAAACTTGGTATAAGAGCCTAAGGTTATTGGAGTCCTAGGGAGTCTGTAAAGCCGCGTTAAGTAGAGTCTTGATCATCGGTGTGTGGTGCGCCACATCTATGATCAAGAGGCTACGAAATGTTTTAGAAAATAAAAGGGTCATTTCATTCTTTCAGAAGTCCATCGTGCTTAGAGTTGTTCCCTTTCAGCTATTAATTCGTGCTCTCTTCTTTCAGAATATGCCTCATGGTCGAGCCAAAAGAAATAACGCGGGTCAGCAACCTTAGTCTGCTGATCCCCTGAATGAGAATTTATCACACACTGAGTTCAGGGCAGCCTTTCAGGTGTTTGCCCAAGCTGTTACCACCAACGTTCAGGCCAACCAGACTCCAGCTCCACAACAACAGGGAGGTGACTTTGCTGCCGCAAGAATCCGTGACTTTATGTGGATGAATCTGCTAGAATTTTATAGGTCCAAGGTAGGTGAGGATCCGCAGTTGTATCTGAAGAAGATAAGGAAGATCACACAGGTAATGCACATGTCTGAGGAGGAGAGTGTTGAGTTAGCATCCTACAGATTGAAAGACCTTACGTATGACTGGGTGGTTGCATAGAGAACGGGTAGAGTAGAGGGTGTTGCTCCTATGACTTGGCAGGAGTTCCAGGATACATTCTTGAATAAATTCTTTCTGCTAGAGTTGAGAGAGGCGAAATTAAAGGAGTTCATGAACTTACGGCAAGGGTCCATGACTGTTAAGGAGTATTGCTTGAAATTCATTCAGTTAGCAAAATATGCCCCAAATCTGATAGCCGACAACCGAGCCAGTATGGGTAAGTTCTTGACAGGGGTGTCAAGTATGTGGTTAAGGAGTGTAGATCAGCTATGCTTAACAGTGAGATGAATCTTTCCAGACTGATGACCCATGCCCAACAGATCGAATCAGATAAGATAAAAGAGGGAGATAGAGTAAGAGGGAATAAGAAAGCCAGATTCGAGCAACCTACTTATGGTCAAAACAGATCGTAAGGAGGGAATCGCCCTCAGTTTCAAAGCTGCTCATCTATGCCAGCACCATCGTCAGCTAGTGCTCCAGCACTTAGAGGTAGGCAAGAACAGGGAAATAAGTCTTCTATGTCCGAATCTCAGAATATTGTGAGTAACCGGCCTAACCATCCACCATGCACCAGGTGTGGTAGGGATCACGGGGGTAACTGTTTATGGTGTCAGAAGGGTTGCTATGGATGTGGACAGGAGGGCCATAGTTTTAGAGATTGTCCTCATACCAGACAGGGGAACCATGATGTTCGCCCCCAGGCTCAGACTGCTAGTGCTCCAGCTCCTGTAGCTCATCCAGCTCCTACTCATGGTACTTCTTCCAGCACTGCTGGTGGTCAGCGCCAGAATAGATTCTATGCTTTATCTTCCCATCAGGAGCAGGAGGACTCCCCCGATGTTGTTACTGGTATGCTTTGTGTGTTTCAGTTTGATGTTTATGCGTTGCTAGACCCTAGGTCCAGTTTTTCATATGTGACACCTCTTGTTCTATAAATTTTGATGTGAGCCCCGAGATTTTCTCTGAGCCCATCCTAGTTTCTACCCCCGTGGGTGAGTCCATTGTTGCCCGAAAAGTATACAAAAAGTGTCCTATTTCTATTCTTCATAGAGTTATGTTTGCTTATCTGATAGAGCTAGACATGGTAAATTTTGATGTTATTCTGGGTATGGACTGGCTTCACTCTTGTTATGCATCTATAGACTGTCGTACCCATGTAGCCAAGTTTCAGTTCCCTAGTGAGTCTGTTATCGAATGGTCTAGTAATTTTGTATCTCCCAAGAGTCATTTTATCTCATATCTCAAGGCTAGAAAGCTTATTTCCAAAGGGTGCATTTATCACCTAGTCAGAGTTAAGGACACTAAGTCTAAGACTCCAACTCTCTAGTCAGTTGACGTTGTTAATAAGTTTCCCGATGTCTTCCGGAAGATCTTCCAGGGGTACCTCCCGATAGAGAGATAGAATTTGGGATTGATCTTCTCCTCGATACTCAGCCCATTTCCATTCCTCCATATCGTATGGCACCTACAGAACTTAAGGAGTTGAAAGAGCAACTCAAATATCTCTTAAATAAAGGTTTTATAAGACCAAGTGTGTCTCTTTGGGGTGCACCTGTCCTATTCGTGTGAAAGAAAGATGGCTCTTTGCGCATATGCATTGACTATCGCCAGCTTAACAAAGTCACTATAAAAAATAAGTATCCCCTTCCAAGAATAGATGATTTGTTTGATCAATTGCAAGGTGTAAGTTACTTCTCAAAGATAGAACTTCGCTCTGGCCATCATCAACTCAGAGTTAGGGAATGTGATATCCCGAAAATAGCCTTCCGAACACGTTATGGTCATTTTGAGTTTCTTGTTATTCCTTTGGGCTAACTAATGCCCCAGCATCTTTCATGGACCTCATAAATCGAGTGTTCAGGCCATATCTTGATATGTTTGTCATAGTGTTTATAAACGACATTCTGGTATACTCCCGTAGTGAGAATGAACATGCAGATCATCTCCATATCGTCTTGAAAACCCTTAGTGATCATCACTTGTTTGCCAAATTTAGCAAGTGTGAATTTTTGCTAAGGTCAGTTGCTTTTCTGGGTCATATTATTTCTTTCGAAGGTGTTAGAGTTGATCCCCAGAAAACAGAAGCTATTAGAAACTGGCCTAGACCTGTCTCTCCGTCCGACATTAGAAGTTTCTTGGGTCTAGCTGGTTATTACCGCAGTTTTGTTGAAGGTTTCTCCTTTATATCATCTCCTATGACCCGGTTGACCCAAAAGAAAGTGAAGTTCTTGTGGTCCGATTCTTGTGAGAGTAGTTTTCGGGAGTTGAAGAATCGACTCACTACAGCCCCTGTTTTGACTCTACCTAATGGCGTTGATGGTTTTGTGGTATATTGTGATTCTTCTAGAGTTGGTTTGGGTTGTGTACTGATGCAGAGAGGTAAGGTTATAGCCTATACCTCTAGATAGCTGAAACCCATGAGAAGAATCACCCCACCCATGATCTTGAGTTAGCTGCTGTTGTGTTTTCTCTAAAAATCTGGAGACACTACTTGTATGGTGTTCATGTTGATGTTTTCACTGATCATAAGAGTCTGCAGTATGTTTTTACCCAGAGAGAGTTGAATCTTAGGCAGAGAAGGTGGTTAGAGTTATTGAAAGACTATGATATGAGTGTTTTGTATCACCCGGGAAAGGCCAATGTAGTGGCGGATGCCCTTAGCAGGATGTCTATGGGTAGTGTTTTGCATATTGGAAAGGGTAAGAAGGAGTTGGCTTGTGATGTGCATCGGTTGGCCAGGTTGGGAGTTTGGTTGGTTGATTCCACTGAAGGGAGTATATTAGTACAGAGTAGCTCCAAATCCTCCTTGGTTTCAGAAGTAAAGAAGAAGCAAAACTTAGATGCTAGTTTGGTCAGACTGAAAGAATCAGTCAAGGACCAAAAGGTGGAGGTTTTCTCCCGGGGGGGATGGTGTGTTGAGATTGCAAGATAGATTATGTGTTCCGGATGTCGTGGATCTGAGACAAGAGAATTATGGTTGAAGCGCACGGTGTGCGATATTCTATTCATCCTGGTGCCACCAAAATGTACCGCAACTTGCGAGAAATCTATTGGTGGAGTGGCATGAAGAAGGATATAACAGCATTTGTGGCTAAGTGTGCGACATGCCAACAGGTTAAGGTAGAACACCAAAGACCTAGTGGTATGATGCAGGAGTTCGGTATTCCCAAAACATGGATTTTGTGACTGGTTTACCTCCTTCCCGATGCCATCATAATTCCATTTGGGTTGTTGTGGATAGATTGACTTAAGTCTGCGCACTTCTTACCTGTGCATACTTCTTATACTGCTGAGGATTACGCTAGATTGTACATCCGGGAATTAGTCAGATTGCATGGAGTTCCCTTGTCCATCATTTCAGATAGGGGTACTCAGTTCACTTTGCAGTTTTGGAGAGCTTTTCAGAAGGGTCTTGGTACCCAAGTGCATTTGAGTTCTGCTTTCCATCCGCAGACAGATGGTCAGGCTCAGAGGACCATCCAGACCTTAGAGGATATGTTGAGAGCGTGTGCTCTTGACTTTAAGGGGAGTTGGGACGAGCATTTACCGTTGATAGAGTTTGCTTACAATAACAGTTTTCACTCTAGCATTGGCATGGCTCCATTTGAGGCTTTGTATGGGAGGAAATATAGGTCACCCATAGGTTGGTTTGAAGTGGGTGAAGCAGCCGTGAGTGGTCCTGATTCGGTCTTTGAAGCTATGGAAAAATGTCAAAGTGATTAGAGCAAGATTAAAAACAGCACAGAGTCATCAGAAGTTGTATGCTAATGTAAGGAGAAGAGACCTTGAATTTGAAGTTGGTGACTTCGTGTACTTGAATATTTCACCCATGAAGGGAGTGAAAAGATTCGGAAAGAAGGGGAAACTTAGTCCCGGTTATGTTGGCCCCTACAAAGTTCTTAGTTGTGTTGGTAAGGTAGCGTATGAGGTTGAGTTGCCTTCAAAGTTATCTTTCGTTCACTCTGTCTTTCATGTATCCATGCTTAGGAAACACATTGGTGATTGTGTTGTTGTAGATCCTTCAGAAAACCCTGATGTGCAAGATAGTCTTTCTTTTGAGGAAGTTTCTGTTGAGATTTTAGATCACCAAGTCCGAAGACTTAGGAACAAAGAAGTTCCCTTGGCCAAGGTGTTGTGGCGAAACCAATCCGTTGAGGGTGCAACATGGGAATCTGAGGCGGATATGCGATCCAAGTACCCACACCTATTTTCCATAAGCTCCGATCAAGCCGAAGGTACCATTCTGCTTTAAATCATTCCTTTTCTATACAGAATTGCAGTAGTTCAGCAATTATTTTATACTATTCAGTTGTGATTTCATGAGTGATGCACCCCTTGTTGTGTCCTAAATGTAGAACGAAATAGAGGAAAGATGAGCAAGTTGTTTTAGCTGTGTACCCTTCAAATACCCAGCGTCATTCGAGGACGAATGTCCCTAAGGGGGAGATATTGTAATGACCCGCACTTTCCTAAGCTAGAAAATGAACCGTTGCTCGTATATGTGAAAACCCTAATTTTGTAAGTCATATTTGGGAACCTAAATTACCAAGAGTACCCTAGTTATAAGAGAGATTATGATGTGTTAAGTGTGGTTATATGAGTCACTTAAGGTAGTAAAAGCTAAGAGTTTCGAAATCCATCAAGTTTTAGTGTTTGAATTGGCAAGGGTCATCTTTGAATGAGCATAACTTGATAAATATGTGGTATTTCTGCATATTTCTACCCACAAAATTATAGAGAATCAAATTAGCTTTCCAACGATATCAATGTCACCAAAATTCGACACCCGAGCTAGGAGTAATGGCTTTGTGAAGTAGAGTGCGTCGCCTAACCAATCGCACATGGCCACTGGAAAGAATATGCGATAGCATATGCGGCGCCTATATAAATATAGGCGATATCATATGCGAAGCCTATGTAAATATAGGGGATATCATATGCGGCGCCTATGTAAATATATGCGATATCATATACGGCGCATATCTTATGGTTTCAAGTGACTTAAACACTCCATTTTTGAGTTATTTTGAGGGCAATTAAGTTTTTTGGCACCCCTTACACACCCCTAAACCTAACCTTACGAATTTAATAGATTCTAAACACATCATAACCCTATTATCAGTCTAAATTCATCATCCAAGAGCACTAAAGGATAAAAACAACTAGGGTTACACAATCAACATTGAGGGTCCAATCTTTTAACAAATCCGTTACCATAAAGGTATGTGGGGTTATGAAAAAGAACACCCTTTCGTTCTTGTGCCCAAAATTTGCATTATTTTACAAAGATACATGATTTTTACATGTTTTATCATGAATTTGAAGTGATAAATCTTATCCTATGTTGTTGTTCAAGATACTATGATTATTTTGAATGTTTAGAAAATAAACTCCATAGTTTGAGATTATTGTTATGATTAAAGGCTGAAATTTTTTAGATTTCCATATAAATTATGCATGCTTGTGATATAAAGCATAAATGTTGAAATGTTTTGATTAAGTATCACTATAAGGTCATTAACCCACATTGAGATTGTTGTTTTGAGAATTTATGTGCTGCATGCACCCATGTTTAGACTATTTTTGATGAAGTATAGAAAGATTTGACCTTTCGGTCACAACAGAGTTAAAATCCACTTTATGAAACGAGTTACGAATTTTATCATTTATTTAACTTAAGAAATATGAGATTACCCTTAAAGTGGATTTTTCTTGAGATTTTTTAGCATAGTATTGGGAGTAATATTTAGCACCGAGTTGGGTATGTTACTACGGTTTCATACCCCAGAACTAAGTGCCATAGTAGGTTGAGACATTGACTTTCACTATATGTGGAAAATTGAGATAGTGATCACTGAGATGAGATTGTTCTACACCGATGACAAGGGTAGGACAGCCCTAACCTTACAGGGTAAAGTTGTGGGACATCATGGGTGCTCACATGGTGTACATATCGGTTAAAAGAACCTCCCAAAGAGTCGTCCCTCATTCTTAGATTGATTTTGCTAATTTAAAAGAGATTTGAAATGCAGATTTATGATGTATTGAATATTCCAGATTTCACTAAGATTGCTTGATGAGAGAATAAGTAAAGAATATTGATATTTGGATTAAGTGTAATGGCTCATGATATCCAGATTGGAATGTTTTACCATTCATTATATATGCTTTCAAGCTTTATGAGCCATTTACAAATGTCCTGCATGATTTGTAAATAAAACTTGTGACATGATCGTTAAATATATATATATATATATATATATATATATATATATATATATATATATGCATATAAATATGTTTATTTCATGCGCCCCCATGTACTCGGTACATATTCCATGGTACTGACCCACATGTTAGCATGTGGGCTACATTTTCCCTATAATTTAGTTTTAGGTGCTCATTCCCAGGTTTGACCGTGATTATCCGAGCACATTGATCTACATCCTCTGCAGTGGTGAGTCCTCATGATCCTAGGACTAGTTATTCAGATTTCCTCATTTACTTTAAGTCGTTCAGTTTATTTCCTGAGTTCGGGTCAGTTGAGGTTTGTCCCAATGGCTCATAGATATATAGTTTAATAGAGTCTTGTCAGACTAGATGGATAAATTGATCAGATTTTTCAGAGATGTCGTATTTTGTTACTTTTCGTATTTCATTCGTATTGCAGTATGATATTATGGAGGATGTTTAGATGTTTTGATTATAATGACTTCGATTATAAGTGTTGAATGGTAGAAAAATGGCTAAAAGGGTAAGCTTGGGGCTACTTGTAGCCTTAAGCACCGTGTGACGCCTCG
>NC_061115.1:14225417-14311743 GCF_002878395.1 Capsicum annuum
CTTAGAGTATTATTGTCTGCATTATCCATGTCTGGAACTAATCTATCCGAGCTTGTACTGGGCTTGTCTTTGCTATCAATATACTTGTCTTGCTCTTGGCTATTAAATTTTTTCTAAAATCTTTTTTATCATAGTCTCAATATTTTCATTCCTTTTTTTAGAAAATAAAGTTTTTCTACAAGTTTTAACTAATTTCTGTTTTGATGAAGAACAACCTTCATCTTCATTTTTTGGCAAAATGATAGCCATTAACAGATTTGATATGTCTTTATCGGTCACCGTTTGAATCGGACTAGCTGTACCAACATCTGATACAGTGGATTTTTGAGCATTCAGAGGGGAATGCACACCCTTCTCATCCATTTTTTGTGGAGATGGAGAACTCTGAGTCTGAGTACTTGCATTTTTCTTATTCTGAGAAATACTGAGTCTGTCTCTTGGAGTCTGTACTTATTCTAGTGGTCTGGCATTTTCAACAAGAAGAGCTTCTTTCTGAGCATTAAGTCTCTTGAAGGCTTCTGTCATTGATGAGCAATGGTCGCAGAAAATTATCTTCCAGTGTCTTTCTGAATATTATATTGGGATATTTGGTTTGGATTTTATCTAAGAGATGGTGATATGTAATCATTAGGTCCTAGATATCCTCTTGCATAATTTGATGCTTCGGAAAAATCATTAAAACCTTTAAAAAGTAGGGTTTTAATCCCATTTATAGAGTCTATTACTTCTAACCAAGTTTGGAAAATACCTTTAGTTTTTCCATGTATGACTACATAGTATTTAAATTTAGTTTTACTTTTTTCTGACATATAATGACATAAAGAGTTAAGTGCAGCTAAAAAATGTGGACGATCTCCTTTGTTAAAAGATATCCAAAGATTATCTACTAAACACTTTTGAGGTTTGTCTAAAACATGGTCTGGTCTTACTCTAAATGATAAATTGCTTGATCGGTAAGAAATTAAATTAAATTGTCCAAAATGTATTCTTTCTAATAAGTCTAAAGTATTTTGAGGTCTGAAATTTATATTGCCTAACAAAGCTTGGTAATATGGGTCCTGTGAAGAAGAGTCTTGTGAAGAAGATGCTACTCCTTTGCCTTTATCTGCCATGGTTGGTCTCATGCTAAAATAAACATCAATATAGTTGTTTAGTTTTATTTAATCATCTTATCTGCTAAGTTCTTAATTGTAATCTACTTAACTTATTTGCTAGATCATTTTCTTTTCCTTTTATATGCTCAAAAATAATATTTTTATATACAGAGATAGTATCCATAAGGTTAAGCCATCTTTTTTTGCTACTAGCTTTACTATCAATCTTTTGATGGAATTTTACTATTGCTTCACAGTCTGTTCTTACTAAAACTTCCTCTTTATTTAAAATATATAATTTAAAACTATTTAGACCGTATATTATTGCTAACACTTCTAGGTCTATACTATTCATTTGTCCTTTTTCTTTGTACAAACCGCTTTGGTATGCATAAATTTGTTCTTCATTTTTATTACTATATTTATTTGGACTTGCTTTCAGGATTGCTCCCCATCCTAATTTACTTCCATCAGTCTGTATTATTAAGTAATCTGATTCTAATGGAATTTTTAAAGATGGTATATTTTTAACTCTTTCTTTTATTTGTTGTACTAATTTAATGTCTTCTATATTAAAATGCTTTTGGCCTTTACTAGCATATAGAAGTCCTGCTATTTTTCCTAAATCTTTGATAAAATTTCTAGAATAATTCACTAATCCTAAAAATTTTTGTAAATCTTTAGAATTTTCTAATTTATCTGACATATCTAATACTTTTTTGGCTATGTGTGGTTGGAGTTTCATTTTTCCGTCTCCCAGAGTAATTCCTAAGAAATTAATATAAGTTTTACACAATTTCATTTTCTTTTTACTAACTATTATTCCATGTGTGACAAATAATCTAAAAACAGTTTGTAAATGTCCTAAGTGTTTTGCATATTTAAATATATATATATATATATGTGTGTGTGTGTGTATGTATATGATTAGAATATATTGAACATCTATTGTGAAATTAAATATAAAATTTTTTATCAATCAATTATCTAAATCCACAATTCATGCTCGCACAAAGTAATGTCTTTCCTTCATACTAATGAGCCAAAATTTGGAACAAATAAAATTATTAAAATTTGAAACAAAAAATAATTCAACTCTCTCTCTCTCTAAATATATATATATATATAAACATACATAAACACATGCAAACATACTAGTTTAACCGCACTTGCCACTCATGCGTATAACTTTTGATTATTTAAAATTAGAATTTAATAACTTTTTACTTCCACTAATTTCAAATATTAAGCAAATAACAAACTGCATTAATATTAGCATGATAGTATAAAGTACGTACTCGTAACAAATTAATAATAACATGAAGAATTATAGTAAATAAGAAGATGATAATCCGAACACCAAGATTTCTAAATTGGGCAGAGAACTTGTTTTTGTGTGGAGAACTTGTTTTGATAAATCGTTGATTTATTTAAAGTGTGAAGGGCCTCAAAAATATTGTTTGAATTTTTTCGCCCTCCATTAAAAGTCTTCTCGATATACAAAATCGACTTTTACTATTAATACACTCAATTTATTGAGTTAATGTTACTCGAGAAAATTGAAGGAAAGGTGTCTTTTAAGTCTTGAATGAAGGATTGGTGACATTGACAAACTTAAAGGGTCAAACAACATTAGGAAACTTGATTAAGTTAATTATGAACTTGATTAATATTTTTAAAACTTTATAATCTTTTCAAAAATACAAATCAATCTACACCCCTCTTCAATCCAAATCAACCAGTCTCTCTCCTCTCTCTTTCTCGATAGCTTCTCGCAACTCTCTCCCAACCAACAGTTATGCGAAATTCTCCCTTTAATCCCCGATAACTTTAGCCTCCGGTAAAAAATAATCGGGCGAGTTCCCTTTCGACTTTCAACCATCAATCGACGTGAAGACTTCTCCAGCGACAATAACTTCGAGTTCTTTGTCGTCCCATTTTCTTTTTCACAAGTAAAAAATTATGAAGAAACAGAGGAACTTGAGTCAACTACTCTTCTAGTATTGAAATATAGACTAAATAAAATCCTAATTTCTGACATTTCTTCTTGTTGTTGTCGTACCGTTGATTTGAATTTGTTGGTGATTTTTGTTCACAATTGATATTCTTAGTGTGAATGTATGTGTGCTGTGTTTGTGTTTCTAAGTTGATTTGTTGTTTGTCTTGGTTAAAATGGTGTTGCAACAGATGAAACATTTGATGCAACAGATGAAACATCTAATGCGATAGATGAAGACATCTAATACAACAGATGAAAACATCTAATGCACCATCTTAAAATCTGATGCAACTATGAAAATCTGATGCAACAAATGAACAATCTAACAGATCATTCATCAGTTGCAGCAGACGACTCTTCTATTTGAAAGAAATCTAAACAATATTGGTCCAACAGATAACTCATTTTGCAATAGATGAGTGATATGTCTCAATAGTTCAGTGATCTATTTTTATTATCTCCAATTATTACTCATCCATTGCAACAGGTCAGTTATATATTGCAACAGATAACATACTTGGTGCAACAGATTAGTAACCTGTTTTTATGGTTTCCAACAAATTACTCATCGGTTGCAACAGGTCAGTTATATGTCGCAATAGATAATATATTTGGTGCAACAGATTAGTGATCTGTTTTTATGATTTCAAACGGATTACTCATCCGTTGCAACAGATTGATTATATGTTGTAATAGATAAACTACCTGGTACAACAGATTAGTGATCTGTTTTATGGTTTCCAACGAATTACTCATCTATTGCAATAGGTTGGTTATATGTTACAACAGATAAACTACCTGGTGCAACAGATTAGTGATCTGTTTTTACTATTTCTAACGGATTACTCATCCCTACAACAGGTTGGTTATATATTGCAACAGATAAACTACCTGGTGCAACAAATTAGTGATCTATTTTTATAGTTTTCAACAATTTACTCATCTATTGCAACGGGTCAGGTATATGTTGCATCAGATAAAATACCTGGTGCAACAGATTAGTGATTTGTTTTTATTGTTTCCAATGGTTTACTCATCTGTTGCAACAGGTTAGTTATATGTTGCAACAGATAACATACCTGGTGCAATAGATGTGTGGTCTGTTGGAACTGTTATTTTACCGTTGTGCATGTTAAATTTACTGTTATCCTTTTTAATGATGCATTAAGCAATTATAATCTATTTTATGTTCCTGTTAATTTAAGATAATATAGTTCTAAAAAGAAAAAAAACCAAATCAAGTTCAAGTAAAGGAACAAGTGTAGTGACTCGACTACATCCACCACTCTATAAGCTTGCTTTACAAACGTTATCTCAATCAGAAGTAGAATATAATGAATACGGGGAGGAGGAATGTCTCAAAAAAGATGATCCAAATGCTAATAGCCCTTCCGCCGAAGAGTTGGTCAAAACCTTTATTATTGATCGTTATCCTATGAGAATGCGGTATGATGGTGCCACATATTTAACGGGTAATTTTGTGGTTAAGTCAGCCATGGAAAAATCTTTCGACGCCTTTAAAAAATACTTCGAGAACAAAAATTGGATGCTTGTTTCAGGGAAAGCTGCTTTGGGCAATATCTCAATTTGCCAGAGGACAACAATGCTCATTTCCAAATGAAAATAGTATACAATCTTCTCAAGCGTAGGTTTATGTATGAAAACAAAGACAAGATAAATGAGGTGTGGATAAATTATTGTGGCATGCCTATTTGTTTTGGTTGGAAGGAGTTTTTCATAGTTGCAGGACTAAAATGTTATCCTACTTCTCCTTCTCAAGTTATACCTACTCTAACCTATAAAAAACACCCCGCACACCCAAAAAAGGCAAAGACAAGTTGAGTGATCGTGAGGACTTGGTGTCCATTGTTGGTCCAAGCTTCAAAAACAAAAAATTGATAAAAGTGTTAAAAGGTAAAGGACTTTCAAAGAAGCACAAGCAATCATTGAGCATGATTTGAATTGTACATAATATTCTTTGGGCGAGAGACGTTAACAACAACATAAGCCCCGATTTAATAAATCTCTCCGAGGATCTTGAGGCATTTAACAACTATCCTTAGGGTTATGAAAGCTTCAAAATGACTGTTCAATAATTGTTGAGTCTGTTAATGCCAAAGACAGTCAACTTATATGGCTTTCCATAGGCCTTCGTGGTAAATGTTTCTTTATCATGATATGATTCATCATTTTTTTATTCAATAATGCTTTTGATTTATTGGTGTTATATTATAGGCTTGGGCATTTAAAACCATTAGGCTTGGGCATTTAAAACCATTCCTTATTTGAGATAACAAGTGAACTACCAGGAAGATGTTTCCTGTCTAAGAATCCTGAGATGGTTGTCGGCCAAAACTGATAAAAATGCAAAATTTTTTGATCTTTTCAATTCCCTGAAGAAAGCAGTAAGTCCAATTCTAATCAAGTTTTTGTTTTAATTAGTGATTATTTTAAATGATTTCATCATCATTCTAATATATGTACTGATTATTTTAGATTGTCCATATGTGGCTTGTTCTACCAACTGAGAGTTGAATATTCCATTTTTTCTTACTTTACGGTCTGTGCAAACTTTATCGGACTCTAAGGTCATTGATGGAATAAAAATGGAATTGTTTGTAGCAACAACTATTAGAAGAAAAATAAGTTTGGAGGGTGGGCTTGTTACTATTGATGATAGTAGTGGTAGTGGTGCTGTTGTTAGGGATAATGATGCGTCTCTTACAGTTTTTGAAACAAAAAGCCATTACGATTATGATTATACTGATTGTACAGATTTTTCTTCATATTTTGCCACATCTAGTGAATGTTCTGTATGCAAATGTCAAGACTGCAAGGTGAAACACGATGGAGTGATTAATTCTATTAATGCACTAACTGCTTCTGTAAAAGAAATGACATCTAAGAGGGGTGTCATTCCATCAAAGAGGATTTCATATCTATACACTCCACTAGAGATCAAGGAGGCTAAGAGGAGAAGGAAAGATACTTCCAAGGCATTATCAAGCATCGAAAAAAGTAAAATTACAATGCCTCTATCTTTGTCTTGTACCGTTATTCAGTGTGCAAGGGCCACATGAAAGCAGCATGAGCCGAAGAAGGTGAATGTACATCATCTGTTCCAACAATCAAACAGGCATATATCTGTTTCAACAGCTGATACATCTGCTGAAAATTATCAAACAGATATATATATCTGTTGCAACTATTGTCTAACCTGTTGTATCAAATGCGTTATCTATTACAACAGATGAGTCTTATGTTGTAACAGACGGGTTATCTGTTAGAAATTATCATACTGCTCTGATTTACCTATTCGAATTCATCCCAACAGATGATCCATCAGTTACAACATAACAGATGGACAATCTGTTGTATATCTGTAATTAGAATTAACAATTTCTGGCTTTCCAGGTAGATGTCACAATAGAAGCCACTACTGAATAGCATAATATCACAGTTGATAATCCATCAACTGCTTCCAAAGAAGAAGAAAAAGTAGAGCTTGTCAGTTCGGGAGAATAGAAGAATTACCCATTTGAAGGGTTCAACATCTCGGACGAGGCTCCAAAAAAACTAACGCAGTTGATCAACGACTATTCAGAATGAATTGCAGATGGGCTGTTAAAGCATCATGCCGATAGGTACATAAATCAATTTTTACAGATATTCATTTATACGATTCTTGTTGTAAGAATGTGACATTAACATATATAAATCATCATGTATAAAACAAAATGATGAACGCTACAAAGTGAACGAATCGAGTCTTAGTTTTGATATGTTCGACTTTGTTGTTGCACATCCCGAAATGAAAAATTAGTTTTATTTGATGTCACAGCCCCAAACTTGCTGAAATGATGAGGTTTAAATGCCATACATATTAATATTAATTAATACTTTAGTTAATTGCATTTATGTATTAACTTTTTCATCACGTAATCTGAAATGTTTGATAATATGTGTAGCATATCAATGCCATTTTTTAGTACCTCCGAAAGAAGGTCAAATTGCAAACACAAGAACAATATAGATACATGACAGACAATTGTTTGTACAAAGTTTACATCAATTATGCCTACGATCGGTATTGTCAATAATAGCCGAAAGTTTCCCAAAATGAGGAATGCTTAATCAACATCATCAAAGGCTTTTGCATTTCAGTTGGCTTACCTTGGCATTTGGTCGACGAAGTGTACATCCTAATCAATTACGGTGATGAATTTCATTGGGTTTTGGCTGTCGTCATTCTAAATGAGAGGCGTATCCGAGTTTATGACTCAGTGTCGCGAAGGAGACATTTTAGGCCGTCGTATGAGATATAAAAGCTGGCTAAAATATTGTCTACTTACCTTGATATGAGTGGCTTTTTGGACCAAAAGGTTCGTACTGATTGGTCGACGATTGAAGCATACTTAGATAAAATGGATAATTCATTTGATGTACAATATGTTGAAGGAATTTCTCAACAAACCATTGGTAGATCGTAAGTTTAAGTGTCATGATTTAGTTTCATTTCACAAATTTCACAATGCTTGCATGAACGACAAGATATGGATTATCTGTTTTTTTAAAAAGCAGGGATTGCGGTCTTTTTATTGCCGCGTACACCGAGTATTTGAGCGATGGATTACAAGTACCAAATGATGGACTTGATGCCGAATTACTTCGCAAAAGATATGCTGCTCTTTTTTAAAAATACGGAGAAACGAAAGCTCAGAAGTCGTACACATGCGACATTAAAGATCCACGATGATCAAAGCCGAATTCTGCAGCACCAGATGAAGAATAACTTGTCCATATTGAGTAAATCTTTATAGCTTAAGTCCGTCAATGTAATAACCTATCCTCTTTGGTTTAACTTGTTTATTTATTTGTAGAGTAGATCCACTACTAGAAATTACCCCTATTGCAACGAACCTTTTGGCAACGGTTCCCAAAATGTTGCAATAGAGGGTCTATTGCAACGGTTGGAACCGTTGCAAAAAAAATTATTTTATTAGAAACAAATTGATGTTATAACCATTGCAATAGGGTGTCCTATAGCAACGTTTGAATGAACCGTTGCTATAGAACACCTATGGCAACGCTTAATTAAGAAAAAAAAGCTATTGCAACGACCTTAATTTTTTCCCTCCTCAATTTTTCACAAAGTGCGCTAAAATATAATGAAATATCTAACAAAAATAGAAGAAATAATAATATAGAAATAGTACTGATTCAGGTCTTTACAAAAAACCTACTATCTACTGCTTACAAGTTAAATGGGTTAGCACACACTTTTAGAGATCTTCAAATCAAAAAGTTTGGGTCTCAATTCGATCGACTGCTCTGGATCTTCAAATCAGTGCTCCATTGCTCCAGCGCATGTCAAAATTAACAAAAACTTTGGGTCTCCGATCGACTACTGCTCCGACTACGAGTGCTCCGACCACTTCGATTGAACCCTAGCCATCTATTGAAACAGGTATTTCAGTGCCATAGGATTTCAATGCCCTAATTTTTAGCTTCTATCAGTATTTTTGTGCTTATTGCCAAGTGTCGTAGAATTTCGGTGCCCTAATTTCTTCCAAAGTGTCAATTTTTTGTGCTTATTCTCTTAAAGACACTGGTTTTTAAAAATATGGGAGATTTGAGGTAAGTAAGGTTGATGTATGGATTTGGTATTTGATATCACACTTAAGGGAGGTTGATGTATATCTGTTAAAACACGGCTTGTTCCGTATGAAATATCTTTGTTTGTTTTGGTGTGTGTAATTTGTATGATAAGCTTCAAAATTTTGGCTGGACAGAATACAGATATACTCGAGACGTTAACTCCACAAGTTAGGAAGCGTGTAGATATTCTAAGAGAGCTTCAGGTGCTTTTATTCATCTTATTTGTTTCTAATGTTATTAATTTGGTATATGGTGAAATAATTGAACTGATTAACCTTGGCGGTTTGTATGTTATCGATTGACTTAGAGCTGCTTCGTTGCTCAATCTGTAGTTCGACTATGATGTCTAGGTTGATAAATGTAGAGAGGAGTGTGAGTGATGTCTAAGGTTTTTGGCGCATCTTTAGCTTACTGTGGACATGACTTTGGGTAGGAGGCTATGAAGGTCGTAGATTAGGGGAGAAGGTTAGTAGATAGTTGTGCTTTGTTTAGCTTTGGAGCGGTAGGTTTGTTCACAATACCTATTCCCTGTCCATACCAGTAGCAGTAGCATACTCTCGTAGTTGGTTGTCTTATTATTTTTGTTACTCCTCTTCGTTATTGTGCTTCACTTATCACCTTATTTGGTTATTATTATTTTTCCTGTTTTCTGAAGGTTAGTAGTTAATTCATTGTTTTAACATAATAGCAGTCTGTTAGGAATGTCCTCATGACATATAGCAATGAAGATCATGGTGTGTTACGAGTCATGTCTGATTTTCATCTGCATTTATATGGGAGGAAGACAGATTGATACATGAATATGACCATGGGTTGGCGAATATGCCCTGTTGCAACTGGTTGTCCTTTATTTGCATAAGATGACTTGGTATAAGTTGTGCCCATCTGGAAAGACGTGCAAATTGCAGGACAAATGTGTTATGTTTTGTGATGAAATGGCCCTCTCATTCAGCCATGCCTTAGTATTCAATATGTGGAGCCTGGATGTTTCAAAAACATGAGTAAATAACTAGACATCTGTTTGCTCTAATATCATATTGAATTGTGTGACTTTCTTATCTAAAAAATTAGAAAATCAAGTTGTTAAGAGGGAATACAGTTTTAATTACAAAATAATATAATGTGTCTTCAAAACAGGTAAGTTTCCTGATGTGACGTCTTTGATACCTGCTAGCCCGAACGCATCTTCTGGTTTGTCTTTTGGAAGGCAAAGGGCAAAGGATCCTGGAATGGTGTTTGTTTCTGGTGCCACTGGACAAGCTGGTATCCGCATTGCTCGGATACTGTTGCGTGAAGGTTATAGTGTAAAAGGTGGAGTTTCTGACCTTGGTGCAGCGCAAGAACTAGCTCATCTAGCCATTAGCTACAAGGTCAGTTTCTTTGTCCTTTGAAATACAGAGCCTGTTAGAGTATCTGGCGTTGGTTGTTGGAATGAACTATTGACATGGGAGCTAAGTTGGTTTCAGCAGATAGAGCATAATTGGGACGGGATAACTCTAAAGGACTTCATCCTAAAGAGATCAGTACCATTATCGGTGTATTCTTGGATAAAGGGAACAATGAAAGCGAGAGCATACCATTTGAGTTGTACAAAAGGCGCACGATGGTGATTGTCAGAATAGGAACTTTGCTTTAACCAAATACAAGTATATGGGCCCCAACCAGAGGGCCGACTTAATTTTAGTTTGCAGGTGAGGTTCTGTTGTCTCTCCCTTGGTATTACAAGGTGTATTTCACTGTTCGTAAACCCCCCAGTACTCACACACAACCCCCCCCCCCCACCACTCATGTGCACGCAAATCATAGCTATTTATATAACGACATGGGAATTCTTGTTTTGTGGTTTATCCTTCTATCTTATCTGATATGGTGATGTTTTTAATAGCATACAACCACTTAGAAAAGAAAGGTCTTTTTCCAGATTTTGTCATTCTTTAGCCTAATCTGCAGAGAGGTTTTGCAGAAATCTTGAAGTTGTAAGAGAAGAAAAATTGAAGTTTCCATTTTAATGATCTATATGGTTTCATGGGTAATCGATATAATTTATCTGTTGTTCCGTTAGAGTGCAAGCTGATGTATTTGTTAGTGAATAGAACAAGTATTATGAAATGAGTCTGCCAGTCTCATCAAATTCATGCTCAGACTTCGCTAGGAATTTTCTCATTACCCTGCGATGAGTAGATGCCCGAATCAATAAGTCATTGAAATTAAAAATGTGTCTCGTCATTTACAAATTATGGAGTAATTGTTGCCTTTGCCGTATCCACTTCTCTGTCCATGATGTTTGATATAGGAAACTGATGCTGTGCTCAGTTTCTGATATTGTTCGTCAGTGATTGTTTGTCAGTGTGCCTTGTTCAATATTTTTTCACAGAGTTGTTGGTATGTTTCAGGATTCGAGAAAGAAAAGAATCTGTAACTGTGCTATTGTGTGGTACTAGCGGCTGTGGCAAATCTACCATGTCTTCTTTACTGGTATAAGTTCTCTCATAGCTTTTGGCTGTTGTACCTACCATTAACAGGTATTAGCTGATGCGCCTTGCAATATTTTCTAACCTTAGCTACATGTGTTGTACTTGATCTCATGTTTGTAATATACCATTGTTGTTATCCTGTTGGTTGGGGGAAAGAGATGTACCCACACGGTTATGCACAAAGATACTGATGCATAGAATGCTAATATTGACACCACCAACATTTTGGATATGCAGGAACTTATTGGCTAGTCATTTTATGGACCTGTTACTACTCTTCTCTTGTATCATTGTAAGTCTCCTGAACGTTTTTTTCATCTGCAGTGCTGGCAGATCACATCTAAAGAGGAAATTAGATCTTGAATTCCAACCCGAAGAGGAATAAGATATTTTTCTGATTTTTTTTCCCATCTGCATGAGGGCTGCTATATTGTTTACAAGGTCTTTGGTAGATAATATCACGTGTATGTTTTCATCCCTATGGAATTTGTTCACTCATATATCCAGATTAATCTCAAGTTCTGAACTTTGTATAAGATTACGAACTACGTTGAGATGTAATCCATAATGACAATCCATTCATACTTTGTACTCCCTCCATTTCAATTTGTTTGTCTTGTTTTGACTTGGCATGGAAATCCTTCTAATGAAATCTATCAATGGCAAGTTCTACTAATGAAAGTGCTCAGAAATTTACTATATTATAAAATTGTTTCTTGCTCAGAAATTTACTATATTTATTCATTTGCTATTAAGATTGTTTATGCTCTATTTATAGGTGTTCTTTTATGTTTCAATTGAAAATTAAATATGTTGTCATTTAAGTGTTAATTAAGATTATTTTTTCTCTTTTTATAGATGTTCAAAATGGAGGCGATGAAGAAAGTGATGAAGAAATTGACCTTACTCGAGAGAATTTGCGAAGTATTGAATTCTGTGAAACTTATCGCCACTCGAACTTGATACTTTATGGGAAAACTAATGACTGTTTGACTTTAACATTTTTCTTTTGGATTTAAGTTGATAGTTTGTTGGATATTTTAATTTGAATTATTATTAATGAAAGATTTTGTCGTGATGTGCATAGATAATTGTGTATTAATATAATTCTCTCTTTATATATCAATTGGTATTTGAACTAGTTGCAATAATAAGTGGCAAAAAAAATATTGCAAAAGATTCGAAAATTGTTGCAATAGGTGTCAAAAACCATTGCCATAGGTAGTGCAAAATCGCCGCAAAAGATCAATAATCGTTGCAATAGAGTATTGCAATGGTTCTTCACCGTTGCAATACAATCTATTGCAACGGTTAGAAACCGCTGCAATAGACAATTTTAACCGTCTCAATAGGAATTACAAAAATCGTTGCAATAGATAGACCTATTGCAACGTATTTTGTAACCGTTGCAAAATTCGTTGCGACAGGCCTATCCCAATGCCCACCTACGCAACGCATATAAAAATGTTGCAGTAGCTCTATGGCAACGGTTTTTATATCTATCGCAACGTTTTTTGAACCGTTGCCGTAGGGGTAATTTCTGGTAGTGAGATCATTTGTACCCATAATGATTTTTTTACATTTCATTTATTTGTTGAGTTATTTCATGTAATTTTCGAAAGCTTCAACTTATTTTATGGTGTCTATGAATACAATTTAATCCTTAGTTTTGAACATGTTAATTGAAATGGAATACTAGATTCACATATCACAACAGATAATACATCCACTGTAACAGATGACATATCTTATCAAATAGATTTAAACATATGTTGCAACATGAGATGCAACACGTAGATCATCTACTAGAAATTATAGAATTGGTCTTCCTACTTTATTGATTTATTCCAACAGATTACCTATCAGTTGCAACAGATAGATTATATGTTACAACAGTTTAGATTTCTGTTGTGAAAGACAGACTAGGAAAAATCTATTAATGCAATAGATGACCAACCTATTTAATAGATAATCAATCTGTCACAATAGGTTTTATATCTGTTACAACAGATATACTATCTGTTGCATTATAAAAATTCAACTTGGCCTGTATAAAAATTATTTCCACTACATGTAAAGTGAAGTGGCTTGAAATAAAAATTTGTTATCGTGTTCGTCTCCGTCTTTGTACATATTCTTCTTTATACAAGGGCTCCAACAATTTAGTTAGTACCTGTAACACCCCAAATTTTGAACTTCAGATGCTACACGGTAGTTATGACCCTGAAGGACCACAAGTAAACCCATGACTAATATCTGTAACTAAGCACTGAATAATGTACTATAAAATGCAGAAAACTGGCGAAAAACTTTCCATAAGGTTCAATACTAAAATAAAACTAAATAAAGTATAACAATACCAGAACTAAAACAATTGTCTGAAAGTACTCTAGTCTGAAAAAGCCTCTAAACTGTCTGAATAAGGAGTTGATGGGACAATCCCCCAGTTAACTCCATCTACTGAAATGCTAAATCTAATGCAATAATAAAATAAGGAACATCCTTGAATGATGAGGACTCACTGCTAAGTCTACTACTGCTGGCTGAATTTGAACTGCTAAGTGTGCTCGGGATCCCGTGCTTCTGAACCTATGGTATAAGACACCATATCACAAGAGAAAAGTATGTGTCAGTATGTGAGAATGTACTGGTATGCTAGGTGAGGTAAGGATGAATGCAAGGGTTCATATGCATGAACTGTAACTGACTACGTAATGTGAACATGACTGAGTGAGAATGCAAGCATTAGTGCATAAACTATAACTGAAATTGTAGTATCACTAAATACTGAATTCTAATAACAACATTTCTGATAACTGAGTCTATTGATACTGATATCTGATTGACTGAAGCTGAGATCAAGCCTATCTAGCGGGTGATCTATGAATCTATAGAACTATCTAAGTTCTATACAGAGTTAAGTGACTGTGTCTAATAGTCGTGAAGTCTGTAATACTGATTTGAGTTCTATTCTAAAGACTGAGACTGAAACTGTGGGAGGTAGTCATCTAACCAACATGCCCTTTTCTGAACTAATTGGGGTCCGACCTGTAACCCAAGCTAGAAGGGTGTCAGTACCATGCCATGGGTAAATATAACTGCTATGGAGTCAGTCCTAATCTAACGGGTGACCCCTGAGATCAGTCCTAAACTAGCGGGTGATCTCTGAGTATGTCAGTCCTATCTAACGAGTGACATCTCATACCTACGCTGGCTACGTAGTTCTGGAACTTAGGGATTTCTTCTAGGGACCCAGTCCTCACTAATGGGCGTGCCCTCATCCCTAGGCTCGCTCGGTGCTGAATCCTACTCCTAACTAAAAGACACTAAACTGATTTCCTAGTTCATACTAGGCCAGACTGAGCTGTTCTAGCCATACTGTTTAACTGAACTGAACTGAGTTATTGAGTTATCCTAAGTTCTGTAACTGACTGAGTTCTACTGATTGTGGCACAACTGAGATTGTCTTGAAACTGACACGGGGTCTAGGCACACAGCTAAATTATTGGGTATTAAATACCCCCAGGACTCGATAGCATGGATAATATAAAGCATGACAATTCTTGAATAACATGACAACGGTCTATCATTCACAATACAATCAATGAGGCATTTCATCTAGCACTTGAAAGTCATAAACTTGTAAATGCATAGAGAATCATATTAATGTCTCACGATTCATTTAATAAGGTCTTTCATCAAATAAATGACATGTATTAACTTATACATAATTGGGGATTTCTTGTCAACATGCTAAAATGACTCTATCTCATTCACATAGGCCTTTTATCAAACATATGGGGAGCATACTTAGGTCCTACAACAATCAATACATCTAAATCATCATGGCTACGTCAAATCACTTGAAAATTTAAGGGTTTATCATAAATGTTAAGTAAGTCATCACATACTAGGATCAAATCTTGAAACTGGTAATCTAAGACATGAATCAACACCCAACAACAACATGAACATGAATATCAATTCACATAATTCATGAAAACTCATAAATATAATCTTTGAATTTAGAAAAAGGATTCTTAAAATTCATGGGTGGAAGGGACCCATGTATCAACATCTAACATACCTTAATACTTGACTTTAAGAAGATTGACGGTGAAATTCTTGAGTTTTGAGTCTTGAACTAAGAACCCTAATGCTTGTTCTTGAGAGAATTTTAGAGAAAGCAAGTGTACTTCGGTGAATGTATGAATCTCGTGTTTTAGGGATATATAGGGGTGGGAAAAAGACTAAAATAACCCTGGGGTCACGACTGTTTTAATGACTGAAAACTATGTACCGACGCGCTGGTCGACACGCCGCGTCGTTGGCACCGACGCAATAGCCAACGCTCCGCGTCGACATCGCGTTGGCTCACTAGAAATTGCCTTGAGCTGAGGAATATTTTATTTGTCGATGCGATAGATGACGCGATGCGCCAATGTCGCGTCGACTCATTATTTTGGACACTAGAACTTAGTCTAAACGAGGTCCAAAAATCCGAAACTCGACCGAAAATCCCTATTGACATCCTTGATCATGAATTAACAAAGATATAGACATTTAAAGGACTTTAAGGCCGCGAAATGAGATTGCCAACTTTCGAAGGCTAAAAATAAACTAAGTCTAAAAACTTAGCTTGAATTTTCTAAGTGTAGGACCCCTTGGCAAGCATAAATGGACTGAATTAAGCTTAGGATTTTGTGGGGTCTTACATTATCTCCCTCTTGAGAACATTCGTCCTCGAATAAGACTAATAAAGATGAGATTTCTGATAGACTGAACTTACTTACTGGACATGCATATCTAGTGCATGGATACCTGACTCATGAATGCATGACTGAATATGCAATGGTGACTGATGTCGAGTTTGTAAGGAAAATCTGAGCATGAAACTAGATGGGTTTAAGGACATGAAAGCATTGGGAAAATCCTAGGGTATCTCCCCCTTGGGACACTATGTCTCTCTAAGAATGCTTACTTCACTGAGATACTGGGCCAATGCACAGGGCACCTACGAACTGAATCATGACTGAATATCTGGGATCTAAAACTAATGCATAATTCATGAATAGAGCTAAACTCGCAACTTCTAGGATGTTCTATCTGGGAATAGTTACATTCCCGAGTTTTCTAATAATATAACTTGATGGAAGAATGGGAAAAACAAACCATACAAATTTGACTACTTGACTGCTAAAATGAATTGCGAGTTTACTGACTGACTCATGCTGAAAACTTAAGCTCCACTGGGAGAAAAGGATCTAACAAAGCATATCATGAAGATGAAAGACTCATAACGTACCCGAATCTATGTTAGGGGAACTTTCTTGATCATGGTGAGCCAGAAGTGCATAAAATCTATTCTGACGTTGACCATTAATGGTATTAGAAGTGGAGACCTGCTGAGAAAATCTTTACCCCTCTGAGGAAAAACTCTACACTCCCGTAGCTTGTGGCCTAGCTTACCACATCTAAAACATACCTCGCTGCCTGCTCTACATGCACCTAGATGATTCCTACCACACTCTTCACAAAGAGGATAGGTACGATAAATTCTCACACTACCCTAAGTTTTGGAGCCTGGTGCCCCATCATAACTGTCATTCCTGCACTTTGGTACAGGTGCACTAGCTAAAGATGAAGTTGGGATTGAAAACTTCTGACTATGCTGAGAATGGTTACCACCCTATGACCCTAGCTGGGAAAAACTAAAAATACCTGTTTTGGCTCTCTTATTTACTCTCTCTCTTTCCTTGGCTTTCTCTACCTCAATCTGCTGATCATGTAGCATCAATCTAGAAAGATCCATGTCTCTATTGAGCATAGAATTCCTACACTCCTTAGCCACTAACCCAGACACACCGGTCACAAACTTACTCATGCTTGCTCTAGGGCCAGTCATCTGATTAGGGGGATACTTATACAATTGGTTGAACTTGAGGCAATACTCCTCCACTATCATAGAGCCCTGCCTCAGGTTCATGAACTCTTCTATCTTAGCTTCCCTCATCTCAAGTGGGAAAAACTTGTCTAAGAATGCATCCTGAAATATTTGCCAAGTCATGGGAGCTGCATCCTCCCCTCTGTTCTTCTTCCACATCACTATCCAATCATAAGCAACATCCTTCATCCTATAGGATTCGAACTCTACACTCTCCTCTTTAGACACCTGCATAATTTGGGTGATCTTCTTCACCTTATCAAAATAAAGCTATGGGTCCTCACCTGCCTTTGACCCAAAGAATTCTAACGGGTTCATTCTCATAAAATCATCGATTCTGGCAGTGGATAAATCCCCATCTTGCTGAGGTGGGGCTGCAACCTGATTGTTACCCTGAATATTTGTTGTCACAGCTTGGGCTAGCGCCTGAAAAGCTATCCGAAACTCTGCATGTGGCACATTCACATTTAAAGGACCTGCTGCCTGAGGTGGCTGGTTATTATTTCTATGGGAATTAGCTCTACGAGGAGGCATATTCTGTGAACGAAATAAAGAAACAGATTAGACTGATGGTTTTACTGGAGCTCATGCTGACTCGCACGACATGAATACTGAAAGAAGAGAACCTGTTCCTAAAACATCTCATACCCTCCTGTACATAAATATGGCGCGCAATAAACCCATGCACAAGACTCTACTAGATGCAGCTTTCAAACTTTCTTGGACACTGTTGAACCTTAGGCTTTGATACCAAGTTTGTAACGCCCCGAATTTTGAACCCCGAACGCTACACGGTGCTTATGACACTGAAGGACCACAAGCAAACCCATGACTGATATCTGTAACTGAGCAGAATAATGTACTATAAAATGCAGAAAATTGGCAGAAAATATGCCATAAGGTTCAATACTGAAAAAAAATTGAATAAAGTATAACAATACTAGAACTAAAACAACTGTCTGAAAGTACTCTAGTCTGAAAAAGCCTCTAAACTGTTTGAATAAGGAGTTGATGGGACAATCCCCTAACTAACTCTATCTACTAAAATACTAAATCTAATGCAATAATAAAATAAGGAACATCCTCGAATGATGAGAATTTACTGCTAAGTCTACTGCTGCTGGCTGAATCTGAGCTGCTAAGGGTGCTTAGGATCCCGTGCTTGTGAATCTGTGGTGTAAGACACCATAACGTAAGAGAAAAGTATGCGTCAGTATGTGAGAATGTGCTGGTATGCTAGATGAGGTAAGGCTGAATGCAAAGGCTCATATGCATGAACTGTAACTGACTATGTAGATTGAACATGACTGAGTGAGAATGCAGGCATGAGTGCATAAACTATAACTGAAATCATAGTATCACTGAATACTCAATTCTAATAACTGGATTTCTAATTACAGAGTCTATTGATACTGATATCTGATTGACTAAAGCTGAGATCAGGCCTATCTAGCGGGTGATCTCTAAATCTATAGAACTATCTAAGTTCTTTACAGATCTAAGTGACTGTGTCTAACAGTCCTGATTTTCGTAATACTAATCTGAGTTCTATTCTGAAGACTGAGACTGAAACTGTAGGAGGTAGTCATCTAACTGATATGCCCCTTTCTGAATTGATCGGGGTCCAACCTGTAACCCCAGCTGGAAGGGTGTCAGTACCGTGCCATGGTTAAAGACAACTACTAAGGAGTCAGTCCTAATCTAACGGGTGACCCTTGAGATCAGTCCTAAACTAGTGGGTGATCTTTGAGTATGTCAGTCTTATCTAACAGGTGACATCTCATACCTACACTGGCTATGTATTTCTGGAGCTTAGAGTTTTCTTCTACTGACCCAGTCCTCACTAACGGGTGTGCCCTTATCCCTAGGCTCGCTCAGTGCTGACTCCTATTCCCAACTTAAAGGCACTGAACTGATTTCCTAGTTCATACTAGGCCAGACCGAGCTATTCTGTCCGTATTGTTTAACTGAACTAAACTAAGTTACTGAGGTATCCTAAGTTCTGTAACTAACTGAGTTCTACTGATTGTGGCACAACTAAGATTGTCTTGAAACTGACACGGGGTCTAGGCACACAGCTAAATTATTGTGTATTAAATACCCCAAGGAATCGATAACATGGATAATATAAAGCATAACAATTCTTGAATAACATGACAATGGTCTATCATTCACAATACAATCAATGAAGCATTTTATCTATCACTTGAAAGTCATAAACTTGTAAATGTATAGAGAAGCATATTAATGTCTCATGATTCACTAAATAAGGTCTTTCATCAAATACTTGGCCTGCATTAACTTATACATAATTGGGAATTTCTTGTCAACATGCTATAATGACTCTATCTCATACACATAGACCTTTTATCAAACATATGGGGAGCATGCTTAGGTCATACAATAATCAATATATCTAAATCATCATGGCTACATCAACTCACTTGAACATTGAAGGGTTTATCACGAATATTATGTATGTCATCACATACTAGGATTAAGTCTTGAAACTGGTAATCTAAGACATGAATCAATACCCAACAACAACATGAATATGAATATCAATTCACATAATTCATGAAAACAAATAAATATATAATCTTTGAATTTAGAAAAAGGATTCTTGAACTTCATGGGTGGAAGGGACCCATGAATCAACATCTAACATATCTTAATACTTGACTTTAAGAAGATTGACGATGAAATTCTTGAGTTTCGAGTCTTGAATTAAGAACCCTAATGCTTATTTTTGAGAGAATTTGAGAGAAAAAAAGTGTACTTTGGTGAATAATGGATGAATCTCATGTTTTAGGGGTGGAAAAAAGACTGAAATAACCCTGGGGTCGCGACTATTTTAATTACTGAAATCTGGGTACCGATGCGCTGGTTGATGCACCGCGTCTTTGGCACCGGCGCGATAGCCAACACGTCGCGTAGCCATCGCATTGGTTCACTAGAAATTTCCTTGAGCTGAGGAACATTTTATCTGTCGATGCGATAGATGACGCAACGCACCAACATCGTGTTGACTCACTATTTTGGACACTAGAACTTGGTCTAAACAAGGTTTGAAAAATCAAAAACTCGACCAGAAATTCCTATTGACATCCTTGATCATGAATTAACTAAGATATAGACATTTACAGGACATTAACGTCACAAAATGAGATTTCCAACTTTCAAAGGCTAAAAATAAACTAAGTCTAAAAACGTAGCTAGAATTTTCTAAGTCTGGGACCCCTTGACAAGCATTAATGGACTGAATTAAGCTTAGGATTTTGTAGGGTCTTACAGTATCCCATAATTCCATACCCATTGCATCTTTCCGACAACGGCGTCGTACATACCGGTCATTTATGTGCCGGTCAGCAAACACTCGATGTATGCAAGTGAGTAAGGCCCACACGCTACATCAATTTTATTTTTTGGCAGCTGCATGTTCTTATTTCGACATTCAAAATCCCATAATTCCTTATCCAAGACTTCAGCCGGCAAATGATCCATCATCTTACTATGCGTCAACAACTTGGGCAACAACTTCAAGAATGGCTGCATATGGGCTAAAAATGTGTCCTCACTGAAGACAGGTAAGTTGTAGTCATCTACCTTAATCTTTCCCTCGTAGAGTAGTATCTCAATAGCGAGAAAATATTTGACTTCCACATTCATGACTGCAAGGATTCTCTTTGCCTTGGTCTAGCTCTTGGCATGTGGATATGACCTCTTCACTCTAATATATTTAATCGCTTCTTCATCTCATTGTAACTTAGAAACTAACTTATCAAATCCCGAGCCACTAGAATCAGCTAGCTTACGGAGATCAGCGTACCTATTCTTGAAATTATTGTAAAGGTTGAGGTCCATTGTCCTATCGGCAACATCATAAGCATTCGGTATGCTAATTGCCTGCCTCTCATGAGGTAGAGAATTTCATCAACATACTGTGTTATAAGAAGATAATTTTTAAATAGGTTAGTAATTGTAACGAATAAAAACATAGTGGAAAGAATCTGATGCAGAGAGTTCTCTGAATCAGTTCACAGATTACCCAGCCAATGAACTTATGCAATAGATGTGTATTATGTTGCAAAATAATACCAAGCTGTTACAATAAATTACACATCTACCACGTAGATTCTTCTTCAGGGAGTAAATTGGAAGTCTAGGTTAGCAAAAGTAAACTTACATTATCCTTGTACCACTCACACATATTTGTCATATTCATGAAGTCTTTGGCGGCAAATTAATGCATGGTGTATTATTTTTGAACCATCGTCCTACCATTCATGATTTCTTGAAGTTCCTTCTTCTTCTCCTTGACAAGTGCTGCAAATATGTCCACCTTCTTTAGCGGCCCCTGAACTTCAACAACTCTTGGAGTGGGAGGAGTTGCAATTTTTGCTATTTTTAGAACGGAGAGAATTTGTGTAATTTTTCTACTCTTCCTCCTAACCGCCATTGTAGAAGTGCATGTCTCCCTCACCTCATTGGATTGTATGAAACCCCTCTTGGATTTTAACTCCTCGGTAGCTTCAGCAATAGCCTCTAGTTTTTAAGGAGTTTATCATCTCTGTCCTTGCATACTTTGCATTTGCAATAAGAATATGAGGGTGATGAGGGGTGAGAGGGACCGCTATAATGGTAGGAGGGACCAGTGTAGGGGTGAGAGAGACCTGTGCAAGGGGTGTTTTAAAAATTATTTAGTTTTTTCTAAGGACCAACATTCTCATAATCACGACTAGCAGCAGCAGCATCAGGATGGCTGCCACCATCATAAATAACTCCACCAGCAATACCCCTATAAGAAGCAACCAGATCTATAGTAGTTTGAGGTTGGCCGTGAAGAGCTTCAACATTAGGTGGACCTTGTGTAATGCCCCGTGTTTTGGGCTAGAATGAAACCTCATTTCTATACGTACATGATCCAAAAGTCATAAATCCTATGCAAATTTTCCATGTTAATCAAGTATGTAGTGTGGTAACCTATTTGAGCATGAATTGAGATCATAAAGGTCCTTTAACTTAGGGTCCAGTTGAAAGCTTTCCTATCGTTTGAGTTTTAGTGAGCGTCAAAACTTGTGTTAACTTAAATCGACCATAGCTCCTTGTATATAACGAACTGAGTGGCCTACTATATATCAAATGAAATATCTTTGAATTACATTTCCATCGATACCAAATTTACCTAAAATGGACACTCGGTGAAGAAGTTAGAGCATTTTTAGTGTCAGTATTCTCGATTGACTAGCCACCGCATCACAATGATCCTTAAATTGACAATTGTCAATTCCAGTAGCTCACTGCAATTTCTAGTGCATCGCGGTGAAGCTTTTTACGGGATTCCAGTCCTGGATTTTAAATTCCAAGGTCAAACTAGACATTTTCCATGGCCTCAAACCTATCCAAACACGAGATTTAATCCTAAATACACCTAAGTACATACACTTTCACCAAAATTCATCAAGAACGCTCTCTAGAGTTTCAAATAAGAATCCCAAATAACACAAGATTCAACCGTGAGTTTTCAAAAGCGATTGAAGATTTGGAATCTCCAATCCGCAAGCTTCGAGAATTACCTATTATCTTTTGAGGTTAATGTATGCGGGGTTTTTCAGAAATCTCATGGACATTGAAATCATGATTTTAAGAAAGGGGTTTTCAGATTGATGAATATATTCGTGTTTTAGAAATCTTGACGGTATTGTTTTGGTCTTTTGACCTTTCCCACATTGATTTGAAATTGTATATATATATATGTATGTCATTTAAGTTAATATTTGAATTGAGAGCATGAATCATATGAAATCCCTCTCTTGATGTGATTGTTCCCATGTTTCACATGATATGGATTATATTTAAAATGCATCTTGAAAAGCATGTTATGAAGTGTCTTGTTTTATGTATGATTTGGTTATGAATCTTGAATTCAAAACAGAGGGCTGTTTGTATTGAAAAAAAATATTGAAAATACATATAATGAAAGAGTGCATGGATTTTGCCAAAAGCATATGACCACCGTATGTTTGAAGTGTTCTTGCATAGCTTTGACTCATGCTTTCGGAGCATGAAATCTCTTATAATGCTTGCATATTTGGGTGGTCTGAACTATGTTTTAATTAAAAGATCATGCTTATTGCATATGACTCATAAATAGGACTTGCAAGTCTTGGTGTGATGACACTAATTCAAATTATTCCATGATAATTTCAGAACAGAATAGAATGCATGTTTGAAATCAGACTTTTCAGATGTTGAAACTAGAAAATGCATGATTCAGAACAGGATAAAAATGGGCATAAAGAGAGCTTAGGTGGTTCCCTGAAGAAGGAAGGAGTTCAGACAACTCATTACCTAAAACCGTGATTTGCCAATCCGAGTACATTATATTACGCTGGCCTTGTGCTACATGGCATATCAGAATTAGAAACTCCAACCCTTGTGGCACACTTGGGTTGGGGGCTTCCCCGCCGAGTCAATGGCGGATTCCATACCACCCATGGAATATCAGAATTATAGAGGAGTTCCACCTAACTCAGAATTTATACAAAGATCAGACATTGCATTGACAAGAATGATTTGTGATTTATAGAAAGTGCCCATGTGTTTTAGAACTATTTCATGAATGGTATTTGAAAAATTAATCTCCAAATATTTTATTTATATAAAATCTTTATTTTGGAATACGTTGCGTACCAGTACATCTGTATTGACCTCCCTCCTCCCTCCAGGTTTTGAGGCTCAGTCTAGGGATCCAGAAAGGTAGTTGATTATTTCAAATAGAGTTGCTGTGTCTAGTTGGTGAGCCTTCTCTATCCCAGAAGGCCTTTCTTTTTAGATTATGTCACTTATTATCATTTTGGTCTACTAGGGGCCTTGTCCCAGTCTTCAGATAGTGTTCAGATTTTTAAGTAGTAGTGATTTGGCAGATTGAGCCAGATGTTATTTAGATGTAGTTGCACTATAGTTTCTGCACTTACATTGAAATTAGAATTTGACCATGTTTTCGTAGCTGATTATGTTTCCATATCTTCTTTATTTATATGAATATTGTGCATTATTACCCGATAGAGAAGGACGTTCCAGCCGTTCATGGTTTGGGATGTCCGTCACGGCCAGGCCCTAGTTCGGGTCATGACAAACTTGGTATTTGAGCACGATTCATGGTCCCAGGGTATCTGTGAAATCGCGTCGGGTAGAGTCTTATTTATGGGTGTGTAGTGCGCCACACTTATAAACAGGAGGCTACTAGGCGTTTAGGAATGTTTCCCTTTCTTCATGTTCTAGTTCATACTATTGAGCTAGAATGTTCCTCTTCCATACTCTAATTCGTGCTATGGTGTCCCTATACAAAAGTAAAGTCATCCCAATTCTTTCCTTACTTTGATGTGCCCAGATGTCTCATTATTGGGGTGATTCAATTGCAGAAGTTTACAATTTAAATGGTATGGTCCCTTCTAGTTGAGCCACATAAGAGTTTAAAATTTGTGAAAGGACTTGAGAAGAGTCCATTAGTGCCTCAAAGTGTATTAATTTTAGTGTGAACTTTGATTTCGGTGAAATCGTGCTTTTCCTCCTACGGTATTAAGAGTATTTCATTTTTTTAGAATTTATATTGCAAATGTCATTCTTAAGAGGGAACGATGTATAGAAGAATATTAGAACTGTATTTCCACCTGAGTAGTAGTATAAGTTAAGTATCAGTGTCATGACCTATTGGTAGTGATATTGGACCAAGAAGTTGGTGATGTGAAGTCACAAAGTTAGAAGTTAGAGTGAGAGTGAATTGTGCGTAAATAAATATTTTGGTTGAATAATTGATGTTTGACGATGATTTACCACTTTATAGTGATAGACTAATGTGGTAGCTAGTAGCATGTGTGGATTGTATGGTAGTCTGTGGGAGAAGTGTTTGACTCAGATTTTTATTTATACAGAGTAAGATGTGAATTATTAGGTCATTGAATATTGTGTGTCAATTTTCTATCTCTTGTAATATGAAATCTTATTATCATGTTGTTTTTGAAAAATCAAAGTCTAGTGAAACCGTGTGGGGATCTTTCGATTCACTAGCATAGTTGCTTTGTTATTCATTTCATTTTCTTGTTCAAAACATGAAAAATCAAAGTCTAGTGAAGCCTTGGGAGGCCTATTTCGATTCACTAGCAACTTGTTGTTCATCTTGTTGTTCTCGTGTTGGTTAGAACTGGCGGTTTAGAGGCGAAATGGCAAGAAAGGTGGTGAGGGTGATTTATTGAATATACGTATAGCCAAATATTTTTGCATGAGATTGACTTGGTAATGAAGTGATACGTCCTTGCGTGTTAGTTTAGTAGAAGGTAAAGAAGGAGTTATTAGTCAAGGTGGATTATTGTTTGCTTAAAGTATGAAAATGGCTAAATTAGCAAGTAAGTTAGGATTATAGACTCATGGTTGTTTGTGGAATTTGAAAGTAGTCTAAATGTACACTTGGGTAAGTAGGTGTGATGTGAGAAAACCATATAAGTAGATAAGATTATATGCAGTTATGGTATAAGATTAAGGTTGACCATGTCTATTATGTGACTTTACACCCCCCCCCCCCCGCCCTTTTTTTTGTTGGTAGTTGTAAACTAGTACTACTTGTGAGAATGTATGTAGTATATTTTTGAGGTATTTGGATAGAATGTCCCAATTTGATGAACTAGTATATTATGTTGCATTCTTCATTGGTGGTCAATGATTGATGTTAAACTATAAGCTTGAATCTAATATAGAATGTGGATGTACGAATAGTGGCTTAACATTAATGATGAATGTTTCTGAGAATTATGTGTAAGGTTGGGTTGTAAATCATGTTTAGCACTAGATATTAAGTTTGAACAGTTGATGTCCATGAAGGTGGATGTGATGATTTCTTGGTTAATGATATTAGACTTATGGAAGTGATCTAATAGGCTTGAATAGTGTATGGCAAAGCTTAAGTTGGTTTGATTTGTAATGAAGTATGATGTTGTATGTATGATGTAGAAGTATGCCCAAGGTGATATGAGGTTGCGATAATTTTTCTAAGGCTATTACATGTTGTATGTGGCTAGTAGTACCGTTGAGTTGATAGATGGTATATGAGTTCTAAATAGCCAAGTTTAGGAGTTCTGATTGATAGTGTTGAGCCTTTTGATATGATCTTGAATTTTCATGGTAGAGAGATATAAGTTGTGGTCGCGATATTGATATGCTATGACGGAAGTAGTATGGTTCATCAAAGGCTTGGTGATATCCATGTTAAGTGTTATAATCTAAGTTTGATTTTTTGAAGGTTGAACTGAAAGAAATAAGAGTTAAAGTGCTATAGGGTGTGTACTTGAACTATGGGAATACTCATGAAGATTCGAAGTTAGTAAGTGTTGAAGTATTATATGATGACTATTGGGTCTATAGAATGATAGAGTATGTCTCAGAAGGTGGTATTAGCAGTGGGTTTTCCACTTCCAGGTGGATTTATTCGGGTTAAGTTCTATTAATTACGTGTATCGTCATATTCCAGACCCCAGAGTGTAGTGAGTGTAGTCCAGTTTAGAGTCTAGTAAGGGGTCTCACGAACATAAGATGATGGATTTAAGGTAAGGGGGAGATGATAGAACAAGTGACCAAGACAGGCTCTTAGATTCTTGTAGTGATGTCAGTATGATATAGAACATCGGAAGTAAGGGTGAGGCTCAACCCATTCTTTTCTCAGCATTTTTCAGTTCTCCCAATACTTACTCATGCTTTACGTTTTAGTTCCATGATCATAGTTCATGTTCATGTATATGATAGAGAATCACGTGCTCTTCTAGTTCTAGAATGAGGAGTTCCAGTTCATTCAGTAGTCGGAATCACATTCCATATGTTATGAACTTCAAATTGAGGTCATGCAACTCATGACTCATGTACTCACTCTTTATAGTGTGCTCAGTTCCCATAATTCATGCTATACTCTTTATGATTGACAAGATTCATCTTATACTCATGTATGCCCCAATTCAGGTCACTTTGATGAATCCCTGATGTTGATTTGCTATTCCTTTGGCCTCAGTTAAGTGTCAAGTCTCGTATAATATCCTCCCATATTTCAAGGTCTTATGTTCTAACCTATTAGTGACTCTTCCATATGTGAAGATGGTGGCGATGAGTAAATGTTTCTTGTCAATAAAAGATCATAGTATGCTTGTTTTAGATAAGGCCATAAGTGTGAAGTAAGATTTGGGGCTAAGTCTTTGATAGATGTGATGGTTAGTGGAAATTTATGTGTGTATGTTCTTGGGGTAGCGCGTGGGAGTTATGTTGATAGTGGATTACAGAATATGTGAAGTATGTCCTTATGGGTGTTTGCCTTGGAGTTTATATGTGGTTATAAAGATAGGCTGGAATGACGTGTTGATATTTAAGTGGAGGAATTCAATATGTGCTAGTGAATCCATAGTAAGAGATTACAGTTAGTCATTGAAGTAGTAAGGCACGTTATGTTTAGGGTGCGATCTCTAAAAAGGGTATAGAAGATTGAATCATATGGTTTAGACCATTATCGTTGTGTGGCATGTTGTATTTTGTGATTTGAAGTTAGGCTTGATCATGGTGAGAGGACTTATGTTACTTTAGGCATTAGTAGAAAGATTTATAAATGCCCATATGAGGATTACAATTTGAATCAACAAGTATGGTATTTAAAGGAAATAGTATAGTTAATGGAGTATTCGAGAAGTGAGCTCAGCTTGAAAGTAAGAAGTGCATTGCCTAAGGCCTGGTAGTTTTATCCTAGTTTATAAGTTATATATTTATATTCCATGCTGTAGAGTAGTGTCATTGTTGTGATTCCTTAGTTGGATGTCTTGTGTAACTAGTGCCCAAGATTCTTTGCTCCCTAACGCTTCTATGACTTCTTTAGAAAGAGTGTTGAATGAGATACTCCAGTTAAGTATGAGCGTCCATCATAATTCAGTCTGTATAGCTAGTAATTAATTTGAACAGTCGGATAGACAAGTTACTGTGGTTTTCCACCTTTTAACCCAGTCCTACTATCCAAAGTCTCAAGCGTATGACCATTCCAAGAGATAATCTATTTCATTCATGTAATTTGCGAATTCAGTTCAGTCAAAGCATCATGTTTCAGATTCAGCTACTCAGTCATGACTCGGTTCATAAGAATGCAGAGCATAATTTCAAATGTTTCCAAGTATTTTAGCTCAGGCAGTACAGTAACCTGGTGCGATCTTAGACATGTTGCCTCATGATTTATACTTGCATAAGTTATCAATTCTCAGTCAATATATATGATTTGATCCTGAACACTTCAAGGGAATCTTAAACTCTCAGCATGAATCAGGCCCTTGAAGTAAGTGAAGTCAAGTCAGCTCAGAATTCAGTTTCATGATAGAAGTTTAAATGTTTCAGATCAGTTATATCCTTTCTTAAAAGACACATAAGGTCCACGTTATTCCATACCTTTAAGATTCAACGTTCCTACCCATCATTCGGGGATGAATGATCTCAAGGGGGAGATATTGTAACGCCCCATGTTTTGGGCTAGAATGAAAACCGTCATTTCTATGCGTAGATGATCCAAAAGCCATAAATCCTACGCAAATTTTCCATGTTAATCAAGTATGTAGTGTGGCAACCTATTTGAGCATAAATTGAGATCATAAAGGTCCCCTAACTTAGGGTCAAGTTGAAAGCTTTCCTATCGTTCGAGTTTTAGTGGGCGTCAAAACTTGAGTCAACTTCAATCGACCATATCTCATTGTATATAACTAAATGGGTGGTCTACTATATATCAAATGAAAGATCTTTGAAGTATCTTTCCATCGATACCAAATTCGCCTAAAAAGGACACTCGGTGAAGAAGTTAGAGGATTTTTAGTGTCAGCATTCCCGATTGACTGGCCACCGCATCGCGATGAGCCTTAAATTAACAATTGTCAACTCTAGTAGCTCACCGCGATTTCTAGTTCATCATGGTGAGGCTTTGTACGGCGTTCCAGTCCCGGATTTTAAATTCCAAGGTCAAACTAGACATTTCCCATGGCCCCAAACCTATCCAAACACGGGATTTAATTCCAAATACACCTAAATACATACACTTTCACCAAAATTCATCAAGAACGCTCTCTAGGGTTTCAAACAAGAATCCCAAATAACTCAAGATTCAACCGTGAGTTTTCAAAATCGATTGAAGATTTGGAATCCCCAATCCGCAAGCTTCGAGAATTACCTATTATCTTTCGAGGTTAAGGTACGCAGGGTTTTCGTAAAATCTCATGGGCATAGAAATCATGATTTTAAGAAAGGGGTTTTCAGATTTATGAATATATTCATGCTTTAGAAATCTTGACGGTATTGTTTTGGTCTTTTGACCTTCCCCACATTGATTTGAAATTGTATATATATATATATATGCATGTGATTTAAGTTAATATTCCAATTGAGAGCATGGCTCACATGAAATCCCTCTCTTGATGTGATTGTTCCCATGTTTCACATTATATGGATTGTTTTTAAAATGTATCTTGAAAAGCATGTTGCGAAGTGTCTTGATTTATGAATGATTTGGTTATGAATCTTGAATTCAAAAGAGAGGGTTGTTTGTATTGAAAAAAAATATTGAAAATACATATAATGAAAGAGTGCATGGATTTTGCCAAAAGCATATGACCACCTTATGTTTGAAGAGTTGTTGCATAGCTTTGACTTATGCTTTCAGAGCATGAAATCTCTTATATTGCTTGCATGTTTGGGTGGTCTGAACTATGTTTTAAATGAAAGATCATGCTTAATGCATATGGCTCAGAAATAAGACTTGCAAGTCGACACCAGTTCAGATTATGCAATGATAATTTCAGAGCAGAATAGAATGCATGTTCGAAATCAGACATTTTTTATGTTGAAACTAGAAAATGCATGATTTAGAACAGGATAAAAATGGGCAAAAAGAGAGCTTAGGTGGTCCCCAAAAAAGGAAGGAGTTCAAATAACTCATTTCCCAAAATCGTGATTTATCGATCCGGGTACATTATATTATGCTGGCGTGGTGCCGTGTGGTGTATCAAAATTAGAAACTCCAACCCTTGCGGCACACTCGGGTTTGGGGCTTCCCCGCCGAGTCAATGGTGGATTCCATACCGCCCGTGGAATATCAGAATTGTAGGGGAGTGCCACCTAACTCAGAATTTATACAAAGATCAGACATTGTATTGACAAGAATGATTTGTGATTTATAGAGCGTGCCCATGTGTTTTAGAACTATTTCATGAATGGTATTTGACAAATTTCTCTCCAACTATTTTATTTATATCAAAGCTTTATTTTGGAATACTTTGCGTACCAGTACATCTGTATTTACCCCCTCCTCCCTCCAGGTTCTGAGGCTCAGTCTAGGGGTCCAAAAAGGCAGTAGATTATTTCAAACAGAGTTGCTGTGTCCAGTTGGTGAGCCTTCTCTATCCCAGAAGTCCTATCTTTTCAGATTATGTCACTTATTATCATTTTGGTCTACTGGGGGCCTTGTCCCAGTCTTCAGATAGTTGTCAGATTTTGGTGTAGTAGAGATTTTGCAGACTGAGTCAGATGTTATTTAGATGTAGTTGGACTGCAGTTTCCGCACTTATGTTGAAATTAGAATTTGACCATGTTTCCTTAGCTGATTATGTTTCTGTATCTTCTTTATTTATATGAATGTTGTGCATGATTACCAGATAGAGAAGGGCGTTCTGGGCCTTCATGGTTTGGGATGTCCATCACGGCCAGGCCCTAGTTCGGGTCGTGACACCTTGCCTAACTGCTCTTCTTATGGATATTGCTTCTGCCAATTTCTTCTTTATTAACTCCACCGTTGGGTCTTCTTTTGTATCAACAAGGCCTAGAGTAAGAAAAAAAGTCATCTCCAGCTCATCAACGGTAGGCATGATCCAAGGATACACAACTTATAAAAAAAAGATAGGAGGCATTTAAATCATATGATAATAATTAGCAGTTAGTTAGGTTACATGGATATTAGCACATCCAGATTATGCAATAGATGATCTAGCTGCCACAACAGCTGATCTATATGTCACAACAGATTGATAATATGTTGCATTAGATTACACATCTATTGCATAATTTGTATCAGATGGGTAATCTATTGAGTCGGGTTTAGAGAACTGGAACAGCAGATGGTTAATCTGTTGCGAAATATGGATTATCTGTCATAACAGATTACCCATCTGTTGCACCAGTTGCAGTTGATGGGTAATCTGTTGCAATAGATAACCCATCTGTCACAATAGATAGAACATCTGTTTCAATATCTTTCTTTGAGGAAAATTATTTTAGTTGAAAGAAGATGTACTGCATTATCTGAAGGATTAAAGAGATCATCCGCCTTAATATATTTTTTGCTGCTCTTTGTTGCAACCAACCACCTAAGGATCCTTGGATGAGAAACCTTATCTGGGTAATCCTTGAACTGCTTTCGGAGGGGAGGAATAGATTCACATGCCCAAGCCTAAAAAATCTAAACAGGAAGCAAGCAAAAAAAGTCATAATAACTATATTCAATATAAATTAATGAATGAGTAAAAATAGTGATCAATTTTACCATGAAAGTCCAGGGACATTCGTATAATGTGATCGTCTTTGGGGATAGTGTAATACCCCAAAAATTTTCTTTGTAAAGATTTCATGAGAAACGTATCGAGTTCTACACTTTAGAGCGATCCATAAATTTTATGTGTAGTATTTCTAAGATGTTGACCTACCATTACGTAGAGTATCGAATAAGATTTCCAATGATATGTAGATCGTCAAAAACGGACACTCGAGCGATGAGTTACGACCATTCCGATCGAACTACGACCATTCCGATCGAACTGTGAACAGTAAAACGTGCAGGAAAAAAGTACTGAGGCCTGATGTATTTTTTCTCCAACTTTAAACAATCATAACTCCTTGTACATAATGATCTGGGTGATTTACTATATATCAACGGAAAGCTCTGCGAGTCTTCTTTCCAATGAAATTGGTTTCATCCAATTCGTCTATCGAGGCAAAAAGTTATGGTCGATCTACTTCAGCCTATCAAAAGTGATTTTTTGGGTCAACTTCAAACGATCATAAATCCTTGTACACAATGATCTGGGTGAGATACTATATATCAACGGAAATATATGAGAGTCCTCTTTCTAATAAAATTGGTTTCACCCAATTTGGATATCGGAGTAAAACGTTATGGTTGATCTACTTCAGACTATCAAAACAGTCCACCAAAGGATAGATTCGAGAATTATTTGATTTTTAGGGGCGTTTTGGTCATCCTCCCTCACCCAAAATCCGTCCAAACCCTATATTAAAACCTTTTAGAAGCATTAATATGTTATATTTCATCAAATTCTCTAAAAAAGAAAACCCTAAGCTCCTACATCCAACTTCAAGAACCTCCAAAGTTCACCATTAATTCTGCAAATTTATTCAATATTCCAAGTTCCTAGTTCAAAAACTTCAAGAACCTCCAAAGTTCACCATTAATTCTGCAAATTTATTCAAGATTCCAAGTTCCTAGTTCAAGAACTCCAAGAACCATCATTCAAAGGCACGATTAACATCTCAAAAACGAGTATCGATCTAAAATTCATCATTCAAGGTATGTAGGGTTTTTCAACAAGAACTCTCTTTCATTCTTGTGCCCAAAAGTAATTTTCTTTACAAAGGCATGATTTTTATTTGATTTTTACGAATTTGAAGCATGAACCCATATCTTATGATGATTATTATGAAATCTTGATGTTTATGATTTTGAAAGATGAATTTACATGTGTGGAGATATAAAGCATGAATCTTGAACGATATTTATCATGATTTTGATATTTGGGTCGTGAATCCCCATTGGAAATTGTGTTTTTTGAGAAAGTGTGAGTTATAAGCACGTTGATGTTGAATATTTGAGATATTTTGAATGATTTGACCTTTTGGTCATGAATGAGTTATTTTGAACTCGACTGTGAAAGAAATCCACGTTTTTATTGATTATGATAAAGGGGTAACAAATTGGCTCTCGATGAAAATTGTTGAAGTGTTTATTGTGGATTTTCTTTAACGTAAGCCTGAGGCTAATTTAAATTTCTGAGCTAAGTTCGGGGGTAATATTTAGCACCGAGTGGGAGGTATAAAGTGATCTTACTTCCCTAGAACTACGTGCCCCCATAGGATGTGAGCCTGAGGCTGATTTATATAGTGATCACTAGTATTTTTGAATTGATACTGGAAGTCCTACTCCGATGGAAAGGATAGGATGGCTCTCTCCAACATGGGTTGTACGTTGGAGTCCATGTAGCTCACATGGTTTATGTTGGTTATAGGATCTCCTAATGTGTGTGTGTACCTTTCTATCTAAGATGAAAACATATTTGCTTAAAAGGTTGAGTTTGAGAAAGTCATTATTCTTAAAAGATTTAAGGAATATTTTCTAATGAGAATTGACATGAGATTTGATTGTTTTAATGATTTTAAATTGAGATGAAAGTGAATTGAGAACGTATTGTAATGACTCACTTGTTTTACTTTACATTTATTATTCATCCATGATTTTGATCATTTAATTCGAGCTAAGTGCGTCATCTATATCAGCATGCATAATTTGATAAAATGTGATGATATTAAGATATTATTTTATATATGCATTGTACCCCCATATGCTTGGTATTTGTCCATGGTACTGACCCACATATTCATATGTGGGCTACATTTTCTCGAAATATAGGTACAAGGTATAGTTGTACCTTCAAATCCAGTCAGTTCGTGGTATCCAGTTAGCAGGTGATGAGTCCTTTTGATTCAAGGGCTTGGGTTAGTTATGCAGAGTTTATAGTGTTGTATTTTCTTTATTCAGTTGTATTGAGTTGGGGTAGTCGGGAGTCATGACCTGGCTACCTACAGTCAGTACTAGTAGAGGCTTCATAGACAATCAGTAGAAGTTGATGTATTTTGTTTCAATTTTGGTTGTAATGGAAGAATTGTAATCCTGTAAAATTCCATTTTTATATCGATCAGATTCAGAAAAGAGTTAATTTCTGCTAATTTGTATGGATTTGTATTTTTATTCAGTTGCTTATGAGTTATGCCAGTAGAAGGGTTAGCTTGGGGTCACTTGTGACCTTAAGCACTGTGTGACATCTCGAGACCCGATTTTGGGGCGTTACAGATAGCTTTGTCAGTAAATATTTGACAGTCAAGTAGTAGCTGTCATATCCCCAGGGTTAATCGTTGAATTTTCAAAATCATCAGTAAGCGCTAAGAAATCATGTTCTATGACTTCTCTGACATCTCTTGCCAATAAAATGGAATGGACAAACTAAACTAAGCACAATTTCTCCCTGTAGTGCTTTGGTATGCTTTTATTCTCGAGATCTGCCATCAAATCCTCCCTTTTGTAGCTAGGTCCAACAATGCCCAACAACCTATATTTTGTTACCTTGCATTTGTTGGATCCTTTGTCGCTTGTTTCCTTAATGTGAGGTTCTTCTGGATGACCACATCTCAAGCCCGTCACTATGGCAAACTCTTTCAATCCAAAACAAACCAGCATGCCACAGTAGTTGATCCAGAATTCATCCATCTTTTTTTGGTCCTCTTTTGAATCTTTATCATCCCTCGCATACTTGATCCTATGCTTGAGAAGGCCATATACCATGCTCATTGCAAAATGGAGAGTGCGGTCTTCAGACAGCTCGATAAAGTATGCAAAGCAGTTCTTCTTACAAAGTCCATATATGTTTTCATTCTTCATAATACTCCTAAGTTCGTCAAAAGGTTTCCCTAACTGACATTTAAGTACAAGATCACCAAATACTTCGTTAGGGCTATTCATCGGTATCGCAACTCAAAACTTGTCAATACTTATGGTTTTGACAGAATCATGCTAGGATTTTGATATTATTTCCCCCCATTGGTGAGAAAGAGTTATCACTTTCCTTAGCTTTATTTTGCTCTGACTGAGATTGTTCTAAAAGTTTCTCTGAATCTATCTGTACTCTAGCCTTTTTTGTTTAGTGATCAAAAGTTGATCCACTTTCTCCACTTTCAGTTTCTTTTCTTTTGGGAGACATCTTTTAATTACAATCAATAGAAAAACAAAAAATACATTGCATTTATTGTCTGCATAATTTTTTTAAAAAAGGTAAGACAATTTTCAATAAATTATTATACGCCACCTTACAAAAAAATACTCCAACGAATAACCCATTAGTTGGAACAGATAGGGAATCTATATGAAAACCTATTTAATATCTCCCAACAGATCTTCCACCCGTTGCAACAGATGGACCACCACCACCACAACCAATGCCACCACTAATTCCATCAAGACCACCACCAATACCAACACCTACATCAAAACTACCACCAATTCCATCAAGACCACTACCAATGCCACCAATACCAACACTAACACCACCACCAAAAACACAACTACTGACACCACCACCAACAACCATCATCAACACCACAAACACCATCCAATAATACCACGATAGTCAACAAAACACTGAGATAAAAACTAGGATTTTCTCGGGTGCTTTCTACTTTTTTAACATCAAAACACAAAATTGTTGACCCATTCTCGAAGATAATACAACTAAAAGTCTTCTTTTTCATCATTAACTAAAAAGTTCTAATTTTAAGAATAAAGAATAAATATAGAACTCTTCTCAAACTCTGTTACCTATAAACACAGAGAAAACAACAGATACAAGCTAGAATAAAGTCAAAAGTAATAACTATATGGTTGGAAATGGAAGGAAAATTGATCTGTTTTGACGGGTTAAGAAATATGTTGAGTAGTTCTTGTCTGTATTCTTGAGAGAGAGAGAGACAGAGGAGAGAGAACTTGAGATTTGAAATGAGAAAAAGTTTTACCCGCAAATAGATGATTTGTATGGGTTGATTTGTAATTTTGGAAAAGAATGACAAATTTTGAAATTGTTAATTTGGTCCAAATTAATCTTAATTAATTTTTAAAATTTCAAAAGATATAGTTTTTAAATTATCAAGTTAATGAGAACTCATTTCAACTCAGAGTGATCGATCGATGACTCGGGACAGGATGAACGCAATACCAACAACATACAAATGCAACAACTTAATTAAAGTTGTTGTTGACCCCGTGAGCTCATTTTTCCATCCCTAGTTTTATATAAATAAATTTAGGTACTATTAATCTTAACATTAAGTTAATGAGAGCTTATTTCAACTTAGAGTGATCGATCGATGACCCGAGTCGGGATGAATGCAATACGAACACCAATTGCAAAGACTCAATTGAAGTTATAGTTGACCCTCTAAACTCATTCATTCATCCCTAGTTCCACCTAAATCAATTTAGGTACTATTAATTTTAACATTAAGTTAATGAGAATTCATTTCAATTCAGAGTGATCGATCGATGAATTGGGTCAGGATGAACGCAATACCAACACCATGCAAATGCAATGACTCAATGGAAGTTGTTGTTGACCTTGTGAGCTCATTCATTCATCCCTAGTTCCACTTAAATCAATTGCAATGAAATCTGTTGCAACAAACGACTGAGCTATTGGATATTTTCAAATAGATAATCATATGTGTTGCAACAGATGACATATCTGATTTAATTATCAAATAAACATTTGCATCTGTTGTGATAGATGAATGAGCTATTGGAAAATTTTAAACGGATATTGATATCTGTTGTAACAGATGACATATCTAATTTAGTTATAAAATGGACATTTGTATCTATTGTCACAGATGACTGAGTTGTTGGGATTTTTTAAACAGATATTTATATCTGTTGCAACAGACGACATATCTATTTAATTTTTTTTTTGTTTCTTTTAATTTTAAGGCAAACTTCTATCCTAGTAGATAAAGTAGTACTACTAAAGGCGATAAAAAATATTTCTTGGATAACTCAAAAATCTCATTGAGTAGTCTTGTCTTGTCTTGTCTTTTCAATGTATCCCATTTTCTTTCCCGTGCTCCTCAAATTATTAATGAATATTGAACCATTAATACTTTCTCTGTTTCATATTAGTTGGCCCCCACCCATTAAGAAAATATTAATTAGGGGTTTGTTTTACCAAATTATCCTTATTAATTATGCTTTGAAAATATAAATTTGAATAAATACACTTTGTTTAGTCATTTAATATTAAGGGTAGTACATCTAGAAATTAGAATTATCTCATCTCTCCTTCATCCCTAAATTTATTTTATTCGTCTCTCATCTTTTTCTTTCTCTCCTCTATAGGGTTATCACAACCTTTTCTCTCACCTCTTTCTCATAAAGATCCTTTCGGATCTAAACCGATCCATATCTTAGATTCCTCGACTGAAATTGCTGTTTTGATCCCCTTTTGACATTAAGGTATGATTCACTATTGCTCTTTCATTCTCGTCTTCTTCTTTGCAAGTTATTTGCATCTATTTTTTTGTTTAATTACCATTTACCCATATTATATTTAATTAAAAAATTTGAAAAAACTTTTAAGTGTCGAATAAACGAACTGAGAATTTTTATTACAATATGCGAAAAAGTCATCTGTTAGGAGAAGTTTAAAAGCCTTGTTGGTAGTATCATTTTTTTTTATGTATTTTGTTTGTTTCTTTGTTTTTGATGTTGTTATTGATGTTGTTAGTGGGGTTAGCATTATTAGAACTTTTGGTGTGGTGTTGTTGATGGTGTTGGAACATAGGATGTTGCTTCTTTGTTGTTGGAACAAATGTTGTTGTTTTCTTTGTTGTTGATGTTTTTTATTTGTTGTTTCTTTGTAGTTTATGCTGTTGTTGATGTTGCAACAGCCGAAGCAACTGTTGGAATAAATCAAACCACCAACGGTTTGATGTATTTCAACAGACTCCACATCTGTTACATCAGACTCCACATCTGATGTAACAGACTCCTCATCTGATGCAACAGACTCTACATCTATTGCAACAGATAGATAATGTTCTTTCTATGACATTGGTTTTTTCCCCTCTTCTTTATAGATATAAGAAACTAAAATTTAATCAACTTTTTTCCGACTATCACAAGAGGTTGCAGTAAAGATGGGTTCAGAGGAATAAGCTGCATGCAGATGGAATCACTTCACATGTAGGAGATTTGTATTACTGATAATGTTATCATGGAAACACACATAGAGTACACTGATTTTGTGAATGTTGTTTTTACCAATTAGTGATAGATCATTCAAATAAGATATTTGCAATTTTATAGTTAAGTTTGGTAGGTCTGAACTGATAAGGCTGAGGGACCATGAATATAGTTCTGATACTCTGTTAAGATTTAATGTCGGTTGTTTCTCATGTTTATTTGGCAAGCATTATGAAGAGATCTAGTTTTAGTGTTATTGTAAAGAGATTCAATAGCGATTGGACTAACTTTTAGGGTACATTGGACTTTAAGAAGGCATTTGAAGCCTAGCACTACATCTAACAAGAACGGAAAACTAATATAGTTATTGCCCTAGCCCAAATTTATATGGTTGGGTTTCTTGGGGTGATGATTATATGCCAGTAGATGCGGTAGGAGAATGCCTTCGTGGGAAAATGGTTGGTTGATTAAAGACTATATCATCTGAGAGCTAATTGAAGAAGAGACATAGGATAAAAAGTAACTTCTAGCAAATCTGGTCGATGAAATTATCTTAAAACATGAGAAATCTGTATCAAGTGTAAATATGAAAGTGTATCCAGTAATGAAAAATCCATCTATTGTTTCTCTAAGAGAAAAATAGTGCAGATGGTCACTTTTCTAGGAAGCTGCGACTAAGTAGCGTGGTTGGGATTATCACCTAGATAAAAAAGAGCAGAAGACCAAGAAAGCCTCATTAAGGAAATCGAGGGTTGAAATGTTGTACAGTAAGTCTAGAAAACTTCTGCCAATAACAACTGTAGTTAAAGTAAGGAATCTAAGTTAAGGCGGTAATTTATGAATTTTAAATTGCATCCCATCCCTTCTTGTTTGTAGTTTTGATTAGGTCCACTTCTATTGACCTGATTGGAACCACAAACATGATTGAAAGGCAAATTGAGTATCATCACTTCCATAACAATATGGTTATAATTGATTTTGTTTTATTTCCTTAGCATGCTTTCAACATTTCTTGGAGAAGATCAGAGGCTTGCTCTAGTTTGTAAATTTTGATAATTTTTAATCTTGCCTCCAGCTTGCTGATTCTGTATTCAAGCCTATAATTGTCATCTTCGAAGTTGGTCAAGAGTTCCTGATCTCTTGTGAGCTCGATCAGGAACACCACCTTTAAAGTTGTGGCATTTTAGAAGGCCTTTAGAACACTTTCTTCAGAGCCTTAAAGGATACATAAAAGGTTGCTGTGTTTGTTTTAGCTCAAAATATGTTGATGCACACTGAAGATATGGTCCCAGCAGTTGAACAACACACTTTTATCGAGCGTTGCTCAATGCAGCTTGCTCAACCAATTTGATAAATTAATAAGCAAGGAGTTACGTAGCGTGTGATTTAAATCGACTATACCAATCATATCAAATATTACATAACTCTAGGCTCATTACCCTATCAAAAAATTGGCTTGAGTTAGTGCCCAAATCAAACGAGCCTAATCTCTCAGCCTTTCTATTGATCGCTCTTCTCTAATATGGATGACAAGATATTTGCTATGCAAAAGTCTATACCGTCACCAGAAATGCTTGCCAGGGCGCAAGTCTTCAGATGACATCATCAGTAATCTCTCAATATCAAGTGATATTGAGAGATTCCTAGTCATGCCTTACCAAGACTTTTGCTACGACAAGAATTTCTGCTGATGACAAGATATCCGCCATGCAAAAGTCTACACCGTTACCAGAAATTCTTGTCAAAGTGAAAGTCTTCAGAAGAAATTATTAATAGTCTCTCAATATCAAGGAAGTCTTGTACGAAAGACTTTAGAAGAAATTCAAACATAAGGAAGTTTTTAGCAATGACTACACATAACTATCATCAACAACCTCACCAGATTCACTCCTCGCACAAAATAAAAGGCAGAATTATTTTCATTTGCATTCGCATGTTATTTATTTAAGAAATGTAAAGATTGATAGGCTTGGTAGAGTAATTTTAGATCACACGCTATGTAAATTCTTGCTTATTAATTTATCAAATTGGTTGAGCAAGCTATATTGAGCAACGCTCAATAAAAGTATGTTGTTCAACTGTTGGGATCACATCTTCAGTGTGCATCAACATATTTTGACCTAAAATAAACACAAAAACCCTCCATGTATCCTTTAAGGCTTTTGAAGAAAGTGTTTTGAAGGCCTTCTCAATACCACAACTTTGAAGGTAGTGTTCCTGATCGAGCTCACAAGAGATCAGGAGCTCTATACCAACTTCGAAGACGTCAACGACCAGCTTGAATACAGAATCAGCAAGTTGGAGGCAAGCTTGAAAATTATCAAAATTCACAAATTAGAGCAAGCCTATGATATTCTCCAAGAAATGTTGAAAGCATACTAAGGCTATAAAACATAATCAATTAATCCATATTGCAAAGGAAGTAATGCTACTTAATTTTTCGTTTAATTATGTTTGTGCTTCCGATCATTTTAACAATAGTGGACCTAATCAAAACCACAAATAAGAAGGCACGAGATGCAATTTAAAATTCAAAAATTGCCGCCTTCGCTTAGATTCCTTACTTTAACTGCAGTTGTTGTTGGCGCAAGTTTTCTAGACTTAATGTACATCATTTCAACCTTCGATGCCCTTAAGGATGCTTTCTTAGTCTTCTGCTATTTTCTATCTAGGTGATAATCCCGACAACGCTACCTAGTTGCAGCTCCCTAGAAAAGTGTCCATATGTATTATTTTTCTTTCAGAGAGGCAACAAATGAATTTATATTACCAGATACACTTTCATATTTGCACTTGATTTAGATTTATCATGTTTTAAGATAATTTCATCGGCCATATTTGCTAGAAGTTACTTTCTACCCTATGTCTCTTCTTCAATTAGCTCTCAGATAATATAGTCTTTCATCAACTCCCCTTTCCCTCAAAGGCATTCTCCTTCGGCTCCTTTTGGCATATAATCATCTTCTCGATCAACATTTCCATATAAATTTGGGCCAGGAGAATTTCTATTGTTTTTTCATTCTTGTTTGATGCAGTGCGATGACACCAAATATTGATCCTTTCTCAAAACTTAACATGCATAAACATGAGCAACAACCATTAGTAATTCATAACAGGGTTTTTGCACCATTTTCATGAAGCCCTCAGCCTTATCAATTCGAACCCATCAAACTTAACTGTACAATGCAAGATCTTATTTGAATGATCAATGCATAATCGGTTAAAAACTGTAGTCACAAAAATATTATACTTTGTGTGAGTTGTCTCGGTGACCTTATTAGTAATACTACTTAACTCACACACATATGATAGTGGATCTATCTGCACGCACCTTATTCTTCCTAGCCCATCTATGGCTTAAATTGAATAAACAGATGACTAGCAAGTTGCAACAGATGCCACATCTGTTGGAAAAGAAAACTGATATATCTATCTGTTGCAACAGATTTTTAACATGTTGTAAATTATCTGACAGATGGAATATATTTTGCAATAGATTACCCATCCGTTAGATTTATTTTAATACAATTTTCTTTTCTTTTCGAAATACAATAAAAAGATAAAATGTTGTATTTAGATCCATTTTTTTTAATTTACATATTCGAAAAGTTACCAGTTTTATTTAATTAAGGGATATGAACAGTAATGGCTTTTTGTTTGACTAAGTCACCTCTTCCAATTCAATCATTTATAAATAGGTCCCTTTGGCCTCCTTTTCGTACCCCCTTCCTTACTCTCACTGGTTCATTCTCTACACTTACAATACAAATACAAATGATCTAGATTCGTACAAGAAGATTCATATCGAATCCTTGTGGGAACTCCAGAAGGATTTGACTGACTTCGGAGCAAGGCTGAGGAGGGCCCTGCTGCTGCCGGATGAAAATTGTTTGGTTTACAATAATAATAGTAATAATAATAATAATAATAATGATAATAATAATAGTAGTAATAATAATTAAGTTATATTTTTTCTTTCTTTTAGCATATGTATTTTCCTTTTTTATATCGGATCTACCTATAAAGGATTCAAAAATCTATGTATATGTTTTATTTGGTTTGGTTTGGTCGACTTTGAATTTTTAATTCTTATTTAATATTTAATTATCATTCTATTTATTCCCTATTGTCAACATGTCAACGATTGGAGGTAGGGATTGAGCACTTGTGGCAATAGAGGGTGGTGAAAAGTCATGATTCTCCTAAAAATGGTTCGTTAATAAATAATAAGGAACTAAATGATATACACAATTTATAATCATAAAAGAAAGATTATTTAATTAAAAACAAAGTCACAATATTTTATTAATTAAGTTATATGATGATTATTAATAAAAAAGTGAATAGTCGTGACTGTGACTTTTTGTCTAAACATATTCAACAAACATACAATGTTACGGATGCATCAAATTCCTCATCTGTTGCGACTGATGAATCAGTTGTTAGAAGAAATAAAAAAGCTCCTAAAATAGATGGTCGATTTGTTGTAATAGATGGTATATCTATTGCAATAGATGGGTTATCTATATACAATCTGCTGCCATAACTTAATAAAAAATGGTTATTATTTTATTAAAGAAACGGTTATTGAAAACCAGGTGTCTTCGATTTTAAATTGAGAAAAAAAGTTAATTTAAATTTAACAACTAATTAATAATAATAAGCTGAAAAGTCATGACTTGTCACAATAATAGAAAACTCACCAGCTTGATTTAATTAAGTCATTTCTTTTCACAAAAAATAATAAGAAAATAAATGATAAACACAATTTAAACTGTAAAAAACTCACCAAAAATACTTTTGTTTTTAAATCTATTTTATTAATTTATATAATAAAAAAGTCAGCAAATCTGAATTAATGATATGATGATAATTTTTTTTTTAAAAGGATAGATTATATGTTGCATCAGATAGATTATCTGATTCTACATGTTATCTATTTTTTGCCACGGATGTTATATTAGTTGTCACAGATGAGTTATTTGATGCAACAGATATAGAATCTATTGTCACAACTCAATATAAAAATGGTTCCTGGAAAGAACTAATTATTAATAATAATAAGCTGAAAAGTCATGACTTATCATAATATTGCTTAATTTAATTAAGTCATAACTTTTTATAGTATTCAAGAGTGTCATTAATAAATGGAGGTGAACAGTTGCGCCTTTAAATCTACAACAACAACAACAACAAACCCAGTGTATTCCCACTTAGTGGTTTAAATCTATTTTATTAATTTATATAATTAAAAAGTCATAAAATTTGAATGTTGTGATGACAATTTTTTTTTTAAAAAGCTATATAGATATATGTTGCAACAGATATATTATCTGATGCAACAGTTTATCTATTTATTGCAATAGATGATATATCTGTTGTCACAGATGAGTTATCTGATGCAACAGATATATAATCTATTGTCACAACTCAATATAAAAACGGTTCCTGAAAAGAACTAATTATTAATAATACTAAGTTGAAAAGTCATGACTTATCACAATATTGCTTAATTTAATTAAGTCATAACTTTTCACAGTAAGCAAGAAATGTCATTAATAAATGGAGGTGAATAGTTGTGACTTTTTGCCTAACACATTCAAGTTCAATCCTCTATAAATAAGTCTCTCCTTACTCAATCGTTCATTCTACTATACTTTATTTATTCCTTGCTCTTGTTATACCTTCAACTACTTTCTCTTCAAGTACTTGATAGCTTTTTCCTGTCTCTGGTAAGTTTTTTTCTTGATTTTTGTATAAATATACGTTGTATTACATTCAAATTCTTTCTTTTCTTTACTTATATTTTTACATGTGTGTTTTGTCAACTTATGAATTTTCTAGATATGGCTAATTTAGTGTGGGATGTCGCTATTTTATGAGATGCCATGTGGGAACTGCAGAAAGAGGTTCATGACCCGCAGTGGGAGTTAGCCGCCGTCAGAGTAAGAATGCTGTGGGAGATCCGCAGGCTGAGTTTACTATTCTAGCAGAACATTTATCTGGTGCCACAGATGATGGATCTATTTAAACAGATTGCTCTTATGTTGCATTCATATTTGCGTGCTAGCTATTGTTGAAAAAATAGCACACTAGCAGTTACCCAGATGACAAATTCAACTAAAAAGCATAATTTGACTTACCAAAGTCTTCTCTCAAGTAAATGCCAAAGTTAAAAGTGATGTACGAAAAAAAATTTGACACAAGAAATTGATCAAAGAGCAGTATTTGCGGTAACAACAACAACAACAATGGTCAACAAGAAGAATATGAAGATGATAATGAAGTATAAGATGATGATAATGAATCAGAAGATGATAAATAAAGCAGCAGGAACAATGAACAACAAATATCGCGAAGAGAGAGAAAATAACAACGAATGAGAAGAGATAAAAATGGGCCTTTTATCCCTTCGTTTTCCGTTATATTAACTAACATTTGGATCAAAGTGTAAATTTCAAAACTTGTGGGTTATTTTGAAATTTTCTAAACTTTCTTAATCCATAATTAAGTAATTATCACCCCCACTCAATTATTAAGACTTGTGTCACCTACACCTCATTTTAAAACTTTTTTGTCACCTGTAGCCCAAAGCCCCATGTTACTCTACCATTTTTTCTCAATTTGTTAATTTGGATGAAGAACTTGTTTTTGATAAATTGTTGATTCGAGATAAATCTTCTTGAAGCAGGATTGCAAGAAGAGAAAAAGACAAAGAAAAAGGAATAATCAAACACGACAATCTTGTTACTAGTCTCCCAACATTTATTAGAGATGGATAGGAATTCAAAAGCAAAATACTTGCAAAATTGAAACATCAATCTATAGGTGAACGAAAAGCCAAAAAAAAAAGAGACAAAGTTAAATAACAAAACAAGACTAAGTATGTTCAACAACAACAATAAACCCAGTGTATTCTAATAGCGTGGGGTCTGGAGAGGGTAAGACTAAGTATGTTCAGTTGTAGAAATTTAATTTATTAGTTGTCAATTAAAGTCGAGAAGGGTTTTTAAAGTGCATTGATGTGAACATATATTGAGCTATAAACCAATTATTTCAAAAAAAAAAAAAGACTTTTATTGTTATGGTAATATGGTTATTTTCAGAGGCAGATCTATGTAGAAGGTTTGGCGTGCCACGGCACCCGCACTTCTCAGTTGAAACTTTGTATATTTATGTGTATATGTATCAGTTAATGTATAAATATTACGCTTGGCACCCACACTATCAAAGGAATTGATGGTGCAAGTGGTCGAAATGGTTGGGTTTTACTCCAACAATGTGGGTTTGATCCTCGCTCAACACTGTATTTTTAGTTTTTTAGAATGATTTTTAGCACTATACTATCTGTTTTCTCTTAAAAAAAACATATTGTGGCTATGAAGAATGAAACCCTTGACCTCTTCTGACAAAGCACTTGACAATACCAATCAGTCAAGCCTTCACGTACTACCAACATTTGTTGATATATATAATTATAGTTTATTCTTTAAATATTGACTCCACTATCCTAAAATATCGTCGGAGTATACGTTATTATTTAAAACAAGGTGGCACCGGAGCTTCCGAATCCTGGATCCGCCTCTGGTTATTTTACACCAATTGTGGAAGTTATTTAAAATTTATCATTTATTTTTTTATTTTAGACATTTATGACTTATTTTATATTTTGTAGGTTTTCATATATTTAATTACGTGCAAAATTCGTGATAATTTTATTTTTGATGATATTTTTAAGATGATTGATTTCTTGTATAGGTTGTATCTGCTATGCTTTTCTTTTTTCCTTTTGGTTTTCCATCCAGTGTACGGTACCCGTATTGGATTCCGACTAATCCGGATTCGCACCGGATAGGGCCCCATCGGGGGATAGCGCTCCCAACAGAGTTGTACCTGCTATGCTTTTCTTGCTAGTTCTTCACAATTACACTACCCTCGACTCTTCTTTTTCAATTTACTTTACTCTCCTTATTTCATTTTGGTGATTAAAATTCACACATAGTAGGTTTTTTATTATAAAGAAAATATATATGTTCCAATAATAATAAATTCTTATGCTAGTTCAAGACGTGTCTATAATTTCCTGACTCTATCAAAATAAATTTAAATAGTTCTTAATTTGTTTCAAATTTACATTCACTATCTAATTAATAAATATCTACAGTTCCTTGAATTTTACTAAATGAATTCAGATTACTGTCACAAAGTTAAACGAATATCATATCATTCACTATAAAATTGAAATATGACGCTAAATTGTGATTGGGCTAGTAATAGTTTCATCTTTAAAGTGTGAAAAATAATAATTTAAGAACGTTACTAGGCGCTTTGAGTTGTAGGTGAAAAAAGAGTTTTAAAATGAGATGTAGGTGACACAAGTCTTAATTATTGAGTGGAGGTTACAATTACTTTATTATAGATTAAGAAAGTTGGGGAAGTTTGAAAATAATCTACAAGTTTTTTAATTTACACTTTGATCCAAATGTTAGTTAATATAATAGGAAATGGAGGGAAAAAAGACGTGTTTCTCTCTCTTCTCATCCGTTGTTGTTTTCTCTCTCTTAACGATTATTGTTGTTCATTGTTGTTGCTTTATTCATCATCTTTTGCTTCATTATCATCATCTTCTACTTCATTAGCATTTTCATCTTCTTCTTGTCTACCATTGTTGTTGTTACCGCTACTGTTGCTATCTGACCAATTTTTTAGGTCAAATTTTATTTCCTACATCACTTTCCTCTTTGACATTACTTCATAGGTGACTTTGGTAAGTAAAATTATGTTTTTTATTTAAATTTGTCATCTAGGCACACAGTTACTGCTATTTTTCCAACAATAGATAGAACCCGATCATGAATCCAACATAAATGCCCACAATTTAAATAGATCACTCATCTGGTGCATCAGATGAGTAATCTGTTGCAACAAAAGATTTATCTATTGCATCAAACTGATTATCTGTTGCATCAGACTGATTATATGTTGCATCAGACTGATTATCTATTGCAACAGATGATTAATCTATTTGGAACAACACAAATCAGCCCTTACCACAAACCCAACAGATAATTAATATGTTTCAACTCTTGCTATTGCTACGGGATTCAAAATTATTCCTTACATCCAATCGTCGACATATTTGTTGAGATGATTAATAGACAGAATGAAAATTAAATATTTCCTCCATCTCAAATTACCCATCTTTATTTGTTGCAACAGATGATTAATCTGTTTGGACAACACAAATCAGCCCCTTCCACAAGCCCAATAGATAACCAATATGTTTCAACTCTTACTATGCAAACTGAATTCAAAATTATTTCTTACATCCAATCATCGACATGTTTGTTGAGAATATAATAGACAGAATGAAAATTAAATACTCCCTCCTTCTCAAATTACCCGCCCCAAATTTTCTAATTTGATTTCTCATTTTACTTGTCTTTTTTCATTAATCAAGGAGAGAAAAAAAATTCATGTTTTATCCTTTGCATTAATCACTTTTTCTTTATTTTAAAATATAAACATCATTTAATAGGGGTCTGATGGTAAACTAGGCATGTTATTAATTATTTTTCTTAATCTATGTGCGGGCAATTTGAGAAGGAGGAAGTATAAATTAAAATGTCAAAGTCATGCAACAGACTAGTTATCTGTTGCATAAGACTGATTATCTGTTGCATCAGACTGTGTATCTGTTGCAACATATGAGTAATATGTTTGGAACAACACAAATCATCTCCTGCCACAAACCCAACAGATAAATCTTGCTATTGCTACTGAATTTAATCGTGGACATGTTTGTTGAGAAGATAGTAGACAAAATAAAAATTAAATATGAATTAAAACGTCAAAGTTGATCAAGAATAATTTTTTATTAAACTAAAACAAATAAAAATACATATACATAGCCGAGACTAAATTTTTTTTTTTATTATTAATATTATTGCTAGCCAGCCAATCTTCCACAGGTAGCAGTAATGCCCTCCCCAGCCGTTGGATCTCCCAGAGCATCCTTGCTCTAACTGCTCCCAGTTCCAATTGCAGGTCACAAACCTGCATCCAAAGTTCATTCACGGCATCTTGTAGAAAAGCCATGTCCCATACTGGATCAGCCATATCTAGAACATATATGAATTGACAAGAAACATAAAAATAAAAGTAAAGAAAAGAATATCCGAATGTAATACAACGTATACTACAAATTGGTAAGAAAAAACTTACCTGAGTCAGGAAAGAGAAAGTGGTGGAAGGTGTAATATGAAAGACAAGATGCAACAAATAAATAGAGTGTAGTTGAATGAACGAATGAGTAAGGAGGGACCTATTTATAGAGGATTGAATTTGAATGAGTGGCAAAAAGGTACGACTGTTCACCTCCATTTATTAATTATATTTTCTTATTACTGTGAAAAGTTATAACTTAATTAAATTAAGAAATATTGTGATAAGTCATGACTTTTCAGATTATTATTATTAATTAGTTCTTTTCAAAAACTATTTTTATTTAGTTATGAAAACAGATACTATATCTGTTGCATCAGATAACTCATCTGTGACAACAGTTATACCATCTGTTGCAACAAATAGAGAACTTGTTGCATCAGATAATCTATCTGTTGCAACATATAATCTAACTGTTCACCTCTATTTATTAATTACATTTTTGATTACTGTGAAAAGTTATGAATTTAATTTAATTAAAAAATATTATGATAAGTCATGACTTTTCAGATTATTATTATTAATTAGTTCTTTTCAAGAACCATTTTTATTGAGTTGTGACAACAGATTCTATATCTATTGCACCAGATAACTCATCTATGACAACAGATATACCATCTGTTGCGACAAATATAGAACCTATTGCATCAGATAATCTATCTGTTGCAACATATAATCTAAATGGACACCTTCATTTATTAATTACATATTTTATTACTATAAAAAGTTATGACTTTTATTAAATTAAGAAATATTGTGATAAGATATGACTTTTCAGACTATTATTATTAATTAGCTCTTTCCAAGAACCATTTTATTGAGTTATGACAATAGATTCTATATCTGTTGCATCAGCTATCTGTTGCAACATTTCATCTAATTGTTCACCTTCATTTATTAATTACATTTTTTATTACTATGAAAAGTTATGACTTAGGGTTATGAGTTGTATTTATCATTTATTTCGTTATTATTTATTTATGAACTATTTTTCATATTAAATAATCGGAAAGTCATGTCTTTTTACCCTCTAAAAAACAATAACTCTTTTTTATTGAAAGCCGCCTGTTGCAACATATGATTAATCTATCGCATCAGATTAACCTCTGTTGCCACAAATGCTCAATCCCTACCACCAACCATCAATAAGTTGAGAATAAGGAATAAACAAAATGATAATTAAATACTAAATAAGAATTAAAAATTCAAAGTCAACCACCAAACATAGATTTTTGAATCCCTTGGGTAGATCCGATATACAAAAGAAGGAAAATAATACATATGCTTAAAGAAAAAACATAACCTAATTATTATTATTATTATTATTATTATTATTATTATTATTATTTATCATTACTATTATTACTACTATTATTATTGTCAACCGGATAATTTTCATCCGGCAGAAGCAGGGCCCTCCTCAGCCTTGCTCCCAAGTCGGTCCTGGAGTTCATCAAACTGCCATTGAAGTTCCTGCAAGGACTCGATATGAATCTTCTTATATGAATCTGGATCAGTCATATTTGTAAGTGTAGTAGAATGAATGAGTAAGGAGGGACCTATTTATAAATGATTGAATTGGAAGGGTTAGTCAAACATAAAGCCACGACTGTTCATATGCTTTAATTAAATAAAACTGGTGACTTTTCGAATATGTAAATTAAAAAAAATGGATCTAAATACAACATTTTATATTTTATTGTATTTTGAAAAGAAAAGAAAATTACTTTAAAATTAATCTCAGATGTAATCTATTGCAAAATATATTCCATCTGTCAGATAACTTATAACATATTGACAATCTGTTACAACAGATGGGTATATCTGTTTGCTTTTCCAACATATATGTCATATGTTGTAATAGATTGATCATCTATCATAACAGATGTCTGGAATTATTTCACAATTTAAACAAATGTGGCATCTGTTGCAACTTGTAGTCATCTGTTTATTCAATTTAAGCCATAGATGGGCTAGGAAGAATAAGGTGTGTGCAGATTGATGGATACACTTTTATGTATGGGAGTTAATTATTACTGATAAGGTCATCGGGACAATACACATAAAGTACAATATTTTTGTGAATGCAGATTTTAATCGATTAAGCACTGATCATTCAAACAAGATCCTACATTGTATAGTTAAGTTTGATTGGTTCGAATTGATAAGGCCGAGGGCCACATGAAGATGGTACATATACCCTGTTACGAATTACTGATGGTTGTTGGTCGTGTTTATGCGTGTCAATTTTTGAGAAGAGATCAATATTTAGAGTCATTATAGAGGTCCAATAGCGATTGGACTTAACTTTAAGTTGCATTAGACTTCGAGAAGGCCTTTGAAGTCTCGCACTGCATCAAACAAGAATAGAAAACCAATAGAAATTCCCCTGGCCCAAATTTATATGGAAGGGTTGATCGAGAAGATGATTATACGTCAGAAGGAGCCGAAGGAGAATGTATGCGAGGAAAAGAGAAGTTGATGAAAGACTATATCATCTGAGATCTAATTGAAGAAGAGAAATAGGGTAGAAAGAAACTTCTAAAATTATCTTAAAACGTGAGAAATTTGAATCAAGTGCAAATATAAAAGTGTATCCGATAATGTAAATTCATTTGTTGCCTCTCTGAAATAAAAATAATGCAGATGGACACTTTGTAGGGAGCTACGGCTAGGTAGCGTGGTCGGGATTATCACCTAGATATAAAATAGAACAAGATCAAGAAAATAGTCTTATAGGCATCGAGGGTTGAGATGATATACAGTAAGTCTAGAAAACTTACGCCAACAACAACTACAGTTAAAGTAAGGAATCTAAGTGAAGGCGGAAATTTCTAAATTTTAAATTGCATTCCATGCTTTCTTGTTTGTGGTTCCGATTAGGTCCACTTTTGTTGACCTAATCGAAACTACAAAAGAGATTGAAAGACAGATTGAGTTTCATTACTTCCTTAGTAATATGGATTAATTAATTGTGTTTTCTTGCCTTAGCGTGCTTTCAACATTTCTTGGAGAAGATCAGAGGCTTGTTGTAGTATATGAATCCCGATAATTTCAAGCTTGCCTCCAGCTTGCTGATTTGGTATTCAAGCTTGTCGTTGCCGTCTTTGAGGTTAGTATAGAGTTCTTGATCTCTTGTGAGCTCTATCAGGAATAGTTTCTTGTTTGAAGTTGTGGCATTGAAGAAGGCCTTCAGAACACTTTCTTCAAAAGCCTTAAAGGATACATGGAGCATCACTGTGTTTGTTTTAGATCAAAATATGTTGATGCACACTCAATATGTAGTCCCAACCATTGAATTGCTCACTTGTATCGAGCATTACTCAATACAGCTTTCTCAGCCAACCTTCAAAGGATTTGATAAATTAATAAGCAAGGAGTTACATAACGCTTGATCTAAACTGACTCTACCAAGCCTATTAAATGTTATGTAACTCCAGGATCATTACCCTATCAAAAAACTTTTCCCAATTTAGTGGAAAAATCAAACGATCTCAATCTCTCATCCTTTTACTGATCGCTCTTCTCTAATATAGATGATAAGATATTTGCCATGAAAAAGTCTACATCATTAGCAGAAATACTTGCCAAAGGAAAAGTGGCATTATCAACTCCTCTGTCTTGCTCAAGTATCCGAAAAAGAAAAATTTCAACTCCTCTGTCTTGCACTATTGAGCAATGTACAAGGTCAATAGAAGAACAACATAAGCTGAAAAAGGTGAGAAGATAAAAATGGGAGGAATAGGAAGGACAAACTGAATGCTAGATTTACTAAACATCTTTGTTGGTTTGTTAAACAAATAAAATGCGAATGCAAATGAAAATATTTCTTCCTTTTCTTTTGAACGAGAAAATATAGAAATATTTTCATTTCCATTCACATTTTATTTATTTAACAAACTAAACAAAGATGAACTAAATCTAGCATTCAGTTTGTCCTTCCTGTTCCTCCCCTTTTTATCTTCTCACCTTTTTCATCTCATGTTGTTCTTCTGTGGCCCTTGTACATTTCTCAACAGTGCAAGATAGAGGAGTTGGAAATTTTCTTTTTTAGATACTTGTGCAAGACAGAGGAGTTGATAATTCATCTTTTACTCTGGCAAGCATTTCTGCTGATGGTGTAGACTTTTGCATAAAGGATATCTTGTTATCTATATTGGAGAGAGCAATTAGTAGAAAGGTTAAGATATTGAGCTTGTTTGATTTGTCCACTAACTCAAGTAATGAGCTTGGAGTTACATAACATTTGATAGGCTTAATAGAGTCGGTTTAGATCAAACATTACGTAACTCCTTGATTATTAATTTATCAAATTCCTTGAAGGTTGGTTGAGCAAGATGCATTGAGAAACATTCAATAAAAGTGAGCTATTCAATGGTTGGGACCATATCTTGACTATGCATCAACTCATTTTGACCTAAAAACATACACAACGACCTTATATGTATCCCTTAAGGCTTCTGAAGAAAGTATTTTGAACGGCTTCTACAATGCCCCAACTTTAAAGATAGTGTTCTTGATCGATCTCACAAGAGATCAGGAACTCTATACCAACTTAAAAGAAAGAAACGACAAGCTTCAATACCAAATCGGCAAGCTAGAGGCAAGCTTGAAAATTATTGAAATTCAAATACTATAGCAAGCCTCTGATCTTCTTCAAGAAATGTTGAAAGCATGCTAAGGATAGAAAACACAATCAATTATAACCATATAGCTAAGGAAGTAATGAAACTCAAATTGTCTTTCAATCTTGTTTGTGGTTTCGATCAGGTCAATAGCAATGGACCTAATCAGAACCATAAACAAGAAGGCATGGGATGCAATTTAAAATTCAAAAATTACTGCCTTCGCTTAGATTCCTTATTTTAACTGCAGTTGCTGTTGGCGTAAGTTTTCTAGACTTATTATACATCATTTCAACCCTCGATACTTGTAAGGATGCTTTCTTGGTCTTCTTCTATTATCTATAATCTAGGTGATAATCCCGACAACGCTACCTAGACGCATCTCCTTAGAAAAATGACCATTTGCACTATTTTTCTCCTAGAGAAACAACAGACGGATTTTTCATTACTGGATACAATTTCATATTTGTACTTGATATAGATTTTTCATGTTTTAAGATAATTTCATCGGGCAGATTTGCTAGAAGTTACTTTCTACCCTATTATCCTCTTCAATTAGCTCTCAGATGATATAGACTTTCATCAATCACCCATTTTCCCTCGAAGGTATTCTCCTACCGCACTATCTAGCATATAATCATCACCCCGAGCAATCCAACCATATAAATTTGGGCTAGGACAATAACTATATTGGTTTTCCATTCTTATTAGATGTAGTGCTAGGCTTCGAAGGCCTTCTCAGAGTCAAATGCACCTTAAAAGTTAGTCCAATCACTATTGAATCTCTTTACAATGACACCAAAACTAGACCCCTTCACAATTCTTGAAATATAAACATGATCTACAACCGACATTAAATCTTAATAGGGTGTCAGAACCATATTCATGGTCTCTCAGCCTTATCAGTTCGGACCATCCAAACTTAACTATAAAATTACAGTTATCTTATTTGAATGATCAATGACTAATCGATAAAAATAACATTCACAAAATTAGTGTACTATATGTGTGTTTCCATGATAACATTATTAGTAATACATACCTCCCATATATAAAGTGGTTCCATTGCATGCAAATTATTTCTCCAAATCAATTTTTACTGCAGCCTCTTGTGTTGGTCGGGAAAAAGTTTATCAACTTTTAGTTCCTTATATCTACAAATAAGATGAATAAAAATGATTTCAAATAAAGAACTTTCAGTTTTTTATATCTGTTGCAACAGATGTGGAGTCTGTTGCAATAGATATGGAGTCTATAGCATCAGATGTGGAGTCTGTTGCAACAGATGTGGAGTCTGTTGTAACAGATATGGAGTCTGTTGCAAGAGATGTGGCGTCTATTGCAACAGATGTAGATTCTATTGCATCATATGTAGAGTTTGTTGCAATAGATGTCGAGTCTGTTGCAACAGATGTGGAGTCTGCTGCAACAGATGTGGAGTCTGTTAGAATACATCAAACCTGCCTTGTTGGTGGTTTGATTTGTTCCAATAGTTGCTCCGTCTGTTGCAACATCAACAACAACATAAACTACAAAGAAACAAAGAATAAAAAATATCAACAACAAAGAAACAACAACATTTATTCCAACACCATCAACAACATCATCAACAACAAAGAAGGAACATCCTTTGTTCCAACACCATCAACAACACCACACCACAAGTTCCAATAATGCCTACCCCACCAACAACATCAATAATAGCATCAACAACAAAGAAACAAATAAAATACATATAAAAACAATTATACTGCCAACAAAGCTTTTAAACTTCTCGTAACAGATGACTTTTTTGCATATTGTAATAAAAATTCTTGATTCATTTATTCAACACTTAAAAGTTCCTTCAAATTTTTTAAATAAATATGATATGGGTAAATGGTAATTAAATAAAAAAAGATGAAAATAACTTGCAAAGAAGAAGACAGGAATGAAAAAGCAATAGTGAACCATACCTTAATATCAAAAGGGAATAATTTCAATCGAAAAAGATATGGATTGATTTAGATCCGAAAGGATCTTTATGAGAAAGAGAAGTGAAAAGAGAGAAAAAAGTCTATGATAACCCTAAAGAGAAGAGAAAAAAAAGATGAGAGATGAATAAAACAAATTTAGGGCTAAAGTTGAAGGAGATATGAGATAATTCTAGATGTATTGTGTATCTAGACGTGGGTTCCAATATTCATTAATTAATGTTCATTAATAATTTGAGGGGCACGAGGAAGACAAGTGACATTGAAAAGACAAGACAAGACTACTCAATGAACTCATTTTTGAGTTATCCAAGAAATATTTTTTACCGCATTTTGTACTACTACTTTATCTACTTGGACAGAAGCTTACTCTAAAATTAAAAGAAAAAAAAAATTCAAATAAATATGTCATCTATTGCAACAGATAGCAATATCTGTTTAAAAATCCCAATATCACAGTCATATGTTACAACAGATATAAATATCTATTTAAAAATTCCAACAGCTCAGTCATCTGTGATAACAGATGCAAATATCCATTTGATAATTAAATCAGAAAAGTCATCTGTTACAATAGATATCAATATCTATTTAAATATCCCAATAGCTCAATCATTTGTGACAATAGATGAAAATATTTATTTGATAATTAAATTAGATATTTCATCTGTTACAACAGATATCAATATCTGTTTGAAAATTTTCAATAGCTCAGTCATCTGTCACAACAGATGTAAATGCCTATTTGATAATTAAATTAGATATGTCATCTATTGCAATAGATATGAATATCTGTTTGAAATTTCCAATAGCTCAGTTAGTTATTCCAACAGATTTCATTGTAATTGATTTAGGTAGAACTAGAGATGAATGAATGAGTTCATAGGGTCAACCACAACTTTAATTGAATCTTTGAAATTGCATGGTGTTTGTATTGTATTCATCCTGACCCAAGTCATCGATTGATCACTCTGAGTTTAAAAGATTCTCATTAACTTAATGTTAAGCTAGTACATGAATTAATTTAGGTGGAACTAGGGATGAATGAGTTATCATTAACTTAATGTTAAGATAGAACCTTAATTGATTTAGGTGGAACTAGAGATGAATGTGTTAATAGGATCAACAACAACTTTAATTGAGTCTTTGCAATTGCATGGTGTTGGTATTGTGTTCATCCTGACTCGAGTTATCGATCGATCACTCTGAGTTGAAATGAGTTCTCATTAAGTTAATGTTAAGATAGTACCTAAATTGATTTAGGTGGAACTAGGGATGAATGATCTCACAGGGTCAACTACAACTTCAATTGAGTCGTTGTAATTGCATGGTGTTACTATTTCATTCATCTCGACCCGAGCCGTTGATCGATCACTTTGATTTAAAATGAGTTCTCATTATCTTAATGTTAAGATAGTATGTAAATTGATTTATGTTGAACTAGGGATGAATGATCTCATAGGGTCAACTACAACTTTAATTGAGTCGTTACAATTGCATGGTGTTGGTATTCCATTTATCCCGACCCGAGTCGTCGATCGATCACTCTAAGTTTAAATGAGTTCTCATTAACTTAATGTTAAGATAGAGACTTAATTGATTTAGGTGGAACTAGGGATGAATGAGTTCATAGGGTCAACAACAACTTCAATTAAGTCATTGTAATTTCATGGTGTTGGTGTTGCATTCATCTCGACTCGAGTCATCGATCAATCACTCTGAGTTGAAATGAGTTCTCATTAACTAATGTTAGGATAGTACCTAAATTAATTTAGGTTTAACTAGGTATGAATGAGATCATAGGGTCAATAAAAACTTCATCGAGTCTTTGCAATTGCATGGTGTTGGTATTATGTTCATCCCAACCCGAGTCGTCGATCGATCACTCTGAGTTGAAATGAGTTCTTACTAACTTAATGTTAAGATAGTACCTAAATTGATTTAAGTGTAACTAAGGATAAATGAGCTCATAGGGTCAACTACAACTTCAATTGAGTCATTGCAATTGCATAGTAATGGTATTGCATTTATCCAGACCCAAGTCGTCGATCAATCATTCTGAGTTGAAATGAGTTCTCATTAACTTAATGTTAATATAGTACCTAAATTGATGTAGGTGGAACTAGGGATAAATGAGATCATAGGGTCAACTATAACTTCAATTGAGTCATCGCAATTGCATGGTGTTGGTATTGTGTTCATCCCGACCCGAGTCGTCGATCGATCACTCTGAGTTGAAATGAGTTCTCATTAACTAAATATTTTAAAAACTATATCTTTTAAAATTTTAAAAATTAATGAAGATCAATTCAAACCAAATTAACAATTTCAAAACTTGTTATTCTTTTACAAAATTACAATCAACCCATACAAATCATCCATTTGCGTGAAAAACTTTTCCTCATTTCAAATATAAAGTTCTCTCTCTTCTCTATCTCTCTATCTCTCTCAATAATACAGACAACAACTAGTCAACATATTGCTTAATCCTTCAAAATAGATTGATTTTCTTCCAATTTTCGATCACGTAGTTGTTATTTTTTACTTCATTCTCACTTGTATCCGTCATTTTCTCTGTCTTTGTAGGTAACAGAGTTTGAGAAGAGTTCTACATTTGTTCTTTATTCTAAAAATTAGGGCTTTTCATTTAATGATGAAAAAGAATACTTTTATTTGTATTAGCTTCAGGAATGGGTTAACAATTTTTAGTTTTGATGCTAAAAAAGTAGGAAGCACCCAAGAAAACCCTAGTTTTTATCTTAGTGTTTTGGTGACTGTTGCGATATTATGGGATGGTGTTTGTGGTATTGTTGGTGGATGTTGTTTGCGGTGTCGGTATTTGTATTTATGTTGGTGGTATCGGTGATCTTGGTATTGGTATTGGTGGTGGTCTTGGTGGCATTGGTTGTGGTGTTGGTGGTCTATCTATTGGAACAGGTGGAGGATCTGTTAGGAGATATTAAATAGTTCTTCAAATTGATTCCCCATCTGTTCCAACTGATGGGTTATTGTTAGAGTATTTTTTTGTTATGTGGCGTAGAATAATTTATTGAAATTTGTCTTACTTTTATTTAAAAAATTATGTAGACATCAAATGCAATGTATTTTTAGTTTTTATATTGTTCGTAGTTAAAAGATCTCTCCCAAAAAAAAAAAGAAACGGAAAGTGGATCAACTTCTGACCACCCAACAAAAAAGGCTAGAGTATAGATAGATTCGGAGGAACTTCCTGAACAATCTCAGCCAGGGCAAAATGAAGCTGAGGAAAGTGAGAACTCTTTCTCGTCAATGGGGCATGAATTAATATCAAAATCCCAGCATTATCCTATCAAAACCATTAGTATCGACAGGTTTCGAGTTGCGGTGCCGATAGATAGCCCTAACAAAGTAAATGGTGATCTTGTACTTAAATGTTAGTTGGGGAGAAGTTTTGATGAACTTAGGATTATTATGAAGAATGAAAACATAGATGGAATTTTTAACAAGAGCTGCTTTGCGTACTTTTTTGAGCAACCTACGGACCGCACTCTCTATTTCCTAATAAGCATGGTATTTGGTCTCCTTAAGCGTAGGATCAAGTATGTGGGGGATGATAACGTTTCGAAGGAGGGGAAAAAAAGATGGATGAAATTTGAATCAACTACTGTGGCATGCCAGTTTGTTTTGGATTGAAAGATTTTACCATAGTGACGGGCTTGAGATGGGATCGTCCAAAAGAACCTCTCATCAAGGAAACACCCCACAAAGGGTCAAACAAATGCAAGGAAAAAAAAATATGGGTTCTTAGGCATTGTTGGACGTAGGTACAAAGCGGATGATTTGATGGCATATCTCAAGGATAAAAATATACCAAAGCACTATAGGGAGTAATTGTCTTAGTTTGGTTTGTCCATTCCGTTTTATTGGCAAAAGACGTCAGGAAAGTCATAGAAGATGATTTATTGGCACTTGATGATGATTTTGAGAAATTTAAAGATTATCCCTGGGGATATGACAGCTACTACTTGATTGTTGAATATTTACTGACAAAGCTATCCCCAAAGACGATCACATTATACGGCTTTCCTTAGGATTTCATGGTAATATTAATCATTATTTTTACTCATCCATTAATTTATATTAAATATAGTTATTATGAATTTTTTTTTTTTGCTTACTTCCTGTTTACATTTTTTAGGCTTGGGCATATGAAGTCATTCTTCTCCTTCGAAAGCAGTTCAAGGTTTACCCAGATGAGGTTTCTCATCCAAGGATCCTTAGGTGGTTGGCTGCAAAGGGTAGTAAAAATATTAAGGAGGCTAATCTCTTTAATCTTCCAGATAATGCAGTACGTCTTCTTTCAACTAAAATAATTTGCATAAAAAAAGATATTAAAATTGATGTGCCTTCAGTTGCGATAGATGGGTCGTCTGTTACACCAGATTACCCATCAACTGCAACTGGTGCAACAGATGGGTAATCTATTGTGATAGACAATCCATATTTTGCAACAAATTAACCATCTATTGCTCTGGTTCTCTGAACCCGACTCAATAAATTACCCATCTACTACAACTGGTGCAACACATGGGTAATCTATTGTGATAGACGATCCATATTTTGCAATAGATTAACCATCTATTGCTTTGGTCCTTTTAACCCAACTCAACAAATTACCCATCTACTGTAAATTATGCAATGGTTGGATAATATGATGCAACATATGGGTAATATGATGCAGTTGCCTTCTAAAATAATTTACCTAAAAGAAAGATATTGAAATAGATATTCCATCAGTTGTGACATATGGGTCGTCCGTTGCAACAGATTACCCTTCAACTGCAACTGGTATAATTGATGGGTAATTTTTTATGACAGACAATCCATATTTGACAACAGATTAACCATCTGTTGCTCTGGTTCTCTGAACCTGACTCAACAAATTACCCACCTACTATAAATTATGCAATAGATGGGTAATCTGATGTAATATATTGTCAATCTATTGCAACATATAGATCAGCTATTACGACAGCTAGATCGTCTGTTGTTTAAGTTGGTTGAATTAACATATAACCCAACTGACTATAAATTATTATTATATGATTTAAATACCTCCTATCTTTTTTTATAGGTTGTGCATCCTTGGATCTTGCCTACTGTTTATGAGTTAGGGATGACTTTTTTCTTACTCTAGATCTTGTTGATACAAAAGAAGACCCAATGGTGGAGTTGATAAAGAAGGAATTGGCTGGATCAATAGCCATAAGAAGAACAGTTAGGAAAGGTCAGTCTGCTGTTGAAGCTCTTTAGGACCAACCTATTGTAATAGATTCGGGTACTTTTTCTAGGGGTGTTGCTGGTGGAGTTATTGATGATAGTGACAGCTATCCTGATATTGCTGCTACTACTAGTCATGATTATGATCATGTTGGTGCTCAAGAAAAAATATATACATTTGAAAACACACCCCTTGAATAGTTCCCTCTTACCCCTACACCAGTCCCTCTCACCTTTATAGTGGTCCCTCTCACCCTCTTCACCCTCGTCTTCTCATTGCAAATGTAAAGTGTGCAAGGATAGAGAGGATGAACTCCTTGAAAAACTAGAGGCTATTGCTGAAGCTGCTGAGGAGTTAAAATCTAAGAGGGGTGTCATACCATCCAAGAAGCTGAGGGAGCCATACACTCCTATAGTGGTGGTTAGGAGAAAGACAAGAAACATTAGACAAATACTCTCCATTGTGAAAATAAAAAAAATTACAACTCCTCCCATTCCAAGAATTGTTGATGTTTCGGGACCGCTAAAGAAGATGGACATATACGCGGCACTTGGCTACGAAAAGAAGAAGAAACTGCAAAAAATCATGAATGACAATAAGAAGGTTCCAGAATAATACACCATGCATTCATTTTCCACCAAAGACATCACGAATATAACAAATATGCATAAGTGGTACGTGGAAAATGTAAGTTTATTTTTGTTAACCTAGCCTTTCTATCTACCCATCAAAAAGAAGCTACACAATAAATGTGTAATCTATTACAACATCTAGATATTCTATTGCAACATAATACACATCTATTGCATAAGTTGTGTTAGCTGGGTAATCTGCGAACTGATTCAGAGAACCCTCTGCAACAGAATCTTTCCACTGTCTTTTTATTCTTTATAATTAATAACCTGTTTAAAAATTGTCTTCTTATACCACAGTATGTTGATAAAATTCTCTGCCTCTTGAGGGGCATAAAATTAGTGTACCCGGATGCTTATGATATTGTCGATAGGATAATGGACCTTAACTTCTACAATAATTTCAAGGATAGGTACGATGATCTCCGCAAGCGATCTGGTATCGGTGGCCGTAGATTTGATAAGTTAGTTTCTACATTTGAATGGGATGAAGACATGATTAAATATCTTAGAGAAAAGAGGCTATATCCACACAACAAGAGCTGGACCAAAGCAAAGAGAATTCTTGTAGTCATGAACATGGAAGTTAAACATTTTCTCACTATTGAGATACTAATCAACGAGGGAAAGATTTAAGTTTGTGACTGCGACTTACCTTTCTTCAACGAGGATGCATTTTTAACCCACGTGCAGCCACTCTTGAAGTTGTTCCCCAAGTTGTTGACGCAGAGTAAGCTGATGGATCATTTACTGAAAAAAGTCTTGATAAAGGAATCATGGATTTTTGAAGGTCAATATAAGAACATCCAATTCCTAAAAAATAAAACCGGTGCAGCGTGTGGGTATTACTCGCTTGCATGCATCGAGTGTTTGCTGATCGGTATGTGCAACGCCGTTGTGGGAATGATGCAAGAGGTCTGGGCTTATGGGGTACTAACTAAATTGTTGGAGCCCTATATAAAGAAGAATATGTACAAAGACAGAGACGTACACGATAATAATTTTTTATTTCAAGCCACTTCACTTTACATGTAGTGGCAATAATTTTTATGTATGGAGAAAGTTGAATTTTTATAATGCAACAGATTGTCTATCTATTGTAACAGATATAATAGCTGTTGTGACAGATTGATTATCTATTGGAATAGGTTGGTCATCTGTTGCATTATGCAGATGTTTCCATTTGTCTGTCGGATAGATATATAATTTGTTACAACATATAATCCATCTATTGCAACTGATAGGTAATCTGTTGCAACAAATAAAAAAAGTAGGAAGACCTATTTATATAATTTTCAGCAGATGACCTAACTAAATAGTTGGAGCCCATGTATAAAGAAGAATATGTACAAAGATAGAGACGAACACGATAATAATTTTTTATTTCAAGCCACTTCACTTTACATGTAGTGGCAAACAAAAGTTGAATTTTTATAATGCAACAGATTGTCTATCTTTTGTAACAGATATAATACTTGTTGTGACAAATTGATTATCTATTAGAATAGGTTGATCATCTGTTGCATTATGCAGATGTTTCCCAGTCTGTCTGTCATAATAGATATACAATCTGTTGCAACTGATAAGTAATCTGTTGAAACAAATTGAAAAAGTAGGCATACATGTTTATATAATTTCTAGCTGATGACCTACATGTTGCAACATATGTCTAAATCTATTTGATAAGATATGTCGTCTGTTGCATCAAATGTATTATTTGTTGTGATATTTAAATTTAGTATTCCATTTCAATTAACATGTTCAAAACTAAGGATTAAATTATATTCATAGACAACATAAAATAAATCAAAGCCTTCAAAAATTACATGAAATAACTCAATAAATAAATGAAATGTAAAAAGAATATTATGGGTACAAATGATCTACTCTACAAATAAATCAACAAGTTAAACCAATGAGGATAGGTTATTACATAGACGGACTCAAGCTATAAAGATCTAATTAATATGGACAAGTTGTTCTTCATTCAGTGCTACAGAATTCGATTTTGGTCGTTGTAGATCTTTAATGTTGCTTGCGTAAAACTTCTGAGCTTTCACTTCTCTTTATTTTCATAAAAGAGCATTATATCTTTTGCGGAGTAATCCGGCATCAAGTCCATCATTTGGTACTTGTAATCCATTTCTCATATACTTGGCGTAAGCGGCAACAAAAGGATTGCAATCCCTGCGTCTTAAAATATAGATAATCCATATCTTGTAGTTCATGTAAGCATTGTGAAATTTATGAAATGAAACTCAATCATGATACTTATACTTGCAGGCTACTAATGGTTTGTTGAGCAATTCCTTTAATATATTGTATATGAAATGGATTACCCATTTTATCCCAGTATGCTTTAGTATGAACCTTTTGGTCCAAAAAGCCACTCATATCAAGGTAAGTAGGCAATATTTTGGCCAGCTTTTGTATCTTAGATGACGGCCCAAAACGTCTCCTTCATGACATCAAGTTATAAAATTGGATGCGCCTCTCTTTTAGAATGACGACAACCAACACCCAATGGAATTCATCACCACAATTGATTGGAATGTACACTTCATCGACCAAATGATAAAGTAAGCCAGCTAAAATACTAAAACCTTTGATGATGTTGATTAAGCATTCCTTATTTCGAGAAACTTCTAGCTGTTGTTGACAATACCTATCTTAGGCATTATTGATGTAAACTTTGAATAAACAATTGCCTATCTTGTATCTGTATTGTTTTGGTGTTTGCGACTTGGTCTTCTTTCAGGGATAGTAAAAAATGATATCGATGTACTGCACATATTATCAAATATTTTGGATTACGTGATGAAAAAATTAATACACAGATGCAATTAAATAAAGTATTAACTAATAGTAATATGTATGGAATTTAAACCTCATCATTCCAGCAAGTTTGGGGTTGTGACATCAAATATAACCAATTCTTCATTCTGGAATATGCAACAACAAAGTCGAACATATCAAAACCAAGACTCGATTCATTCACTTTGTAGTGTTCATCATTTTGTTTTCTACATGATGATGTATATGTGTTAATGTCATGTTCTTGCAACAAGAATTGTATAAATCAATGTCATTAAAGTTGATTTATGTACCTGCCAGCATGATGCTTTAATAACCCATCGGCAATCCATTCGGAATAGTCATTGATCAACTTTGTTAGTTCTTTTGGAGCCTCATCCGAGATGTCGAACCCTTCAAACGGGTAATTCTTCCATTCTCCTAAACTGGCAAGCTCCACTTTTTCTTCTTATTTGGAAGCAGTTGATGGATTATCAACTGTGATATTATGTTCTTCATCAGTAGTTTCTTCTATGATATCCACCTGGAAAGCCAGAATTGTCAATGGTAATTACAAATATACAACTGATTATCTGCAACAGATGGTTCTTATGTTGCAATAGATGGATCATCTATTTGGACAAATTTGAACAGGTAAAACAGAGCAGTACAATAATTTTGGTGCAAGACAAAGACAGAGGCTTTGTAATTTTCTTTTTTCAATGTTTGGCGATGCCTTGGAAATATCTTTCCTTCTCCTCTTAGCCACCTTAATCTCTAGTGGAGTGTATGGATATGAAATCCTCTTTGATGGAATGACACCTCTCAGATGTCGTTTTTTTTTGCAGAAGCAGTTAGTGCATTAATGGCATTAATCACTCCATCATGTTTCGTCTTGCAGTCTTGACATTTGCATGCAAAACAATCGCTAGGTGTGGCAAAATTTGTATAACTAGTATGATCATAATCATAATGGCTTGTTGTTTTACAAACTGTAAGAGGAGCATCATTAGCCCTAATAGCAGCACCACTACCACTATCACTACGACTACCATCATCAACAACAACAAGCCCACCATCAAAATTATTTTTCTTATGATGGTTGTTGCTCTAAACAATTCCATTTTTATTTCATCAACGACCTTAGGGTCCGATAAAGTTTGCACAGACCGTAAAGTAAGAAAAAATGGCATCTTCAGCTCTTGGTTGGTCGGAACAAGCCACAGATGCACAATCTAAAATAAATTAGTACATATATTAGAATGATGATGAAATCATTTAAAATAATTATTAATTAAAACAAAAAATTGGTTAGAATTGGACTTACTGCTTCTTTCGGGGGATTGAAAAGATTAAGAAATTTTACATTTTTATCAGTTTTGGCCGACAACCATCTCAGGATTCTTGGATAGGAAACTTATTCCTGGTAGTTCACTTGTTGTCTCAAATAAAGAATGACTTCAAATGCCCAAACCTATAATATAACGCCAATAAATCAAAAACATTATTGAATAAAAAAATAATGAATCATATCATGACAAAAGAAATATTTACCATGAAGGCCCATGGAAAGACATATAAGTTGACTGTCTTTGGCATTAACGGAGTCAATAAATACTTGACAGTTATTTTGAAGCTTTTATAACCCGAAGGATAGTTGTTTAATGCCTCAAGATCCTCCGAGAGATTTATTAAACCGAGGCATATGTTGTTGTTAATGTCTCTCTCCCAAAGAATAATATGTACAAACCAAACCAAGCACAATGATTGCTTGTGCGTCTTTGAAAGTCTTTTACCTTTCAACGCTTCTATCAAATTTTTGTTTTTGAAGCTTAGACCAACAAGGTTCACCTGGTCATCATGATCACTTGACCTGCCTTTGCCTTTTTTGGGTGTGCGGGGTGTTTTTTTTTAGGTTAGAGTAGGTATAACTTGAGAAGGAGAAGGAGGAGAACATTTTAGTCCGGTAACTGTGGAAAACACCTTCCAACCAAAACAAACAGGGATGCCACAGTAATTTATCTACACCTCATTCATCTTATCTTTGTTTTCATACATAAACCTGAGCTTGAGAAGATCATATACCATTTTTATCTGGAAATGAGCATTGTTGTCCTCCGGTAAATTAAGATATTGCCTAAAGCAGCTTTCCCTGAAATTAGAATCCAATTTTTGTTCTCAAAGTATTTTTATGAAGGCGTCAAAAGATTTTCCCATGGCAGACTTAACCATGAAATCACCCGTTAAATCTGTGGCACCATCGCACTTATAATACCCCAAAAATACAAACCAATATTATCGCCATGTTTAAATCTCATGCATAGTACATCATGATTCTTTTATAGTTTTATGAGTAAGTTAGATGTATATTAAGGCTTCAAATAACTCCCATCTATCAGACGAATCAAAATATTCTTTACCGATTGAATTTTTGGGAAGGATATTGCAATAGTCAACTTCAAATGAGCATATATCTCATTGTACTACAAATTTTTTATATCATTACCCCAAAATATAGATAATTGAATTAGCTTTCCAACTATACCAATTTCTCCAAAATCCGATATCGGAGCAAAAGGTTATACCCATTTTACTCAAGCATGTTAGCCTAAAAACTGAGTGACGACCTGTCTTATGGCTTATCATATTTCTGATGACTTATCAGCCATGTCATCAAGCTTAGATAGCAACCCATCAATTCCAGCTCATAGGTGACGACCTGGGCTGATGGGCTATCACAGATCTGACGGCTTATCAACCTTAGTCGTCAGCTGATAATTTCAGCAACTAGGAAGTAATTTCATAGGGATATTTTGGTATTTTTCCCTTACCCTAAACCTTACCCCCACGACATACAACTCCAAAAAAAAGTATTTAGATATTGGTATTTAGTTTTAAAATATCTTAACCCTCTTTGTTCCCAAGAACAAACTTAGGGTTTCTTCTCAATTAACTTTAAGATCCTATCACACTCTCCACAAGATATTCAAGAATTAAGATTCCCAATCCAAGAACAATCAAGAAAAGTCAATTTTCTTTCAAGATTCAATCCCTAAGGTATGCGTAGTGTTCATCCATGAATTCCTTTCATCCATGGAGTCTATGAATCAAGTTTTAAATAATAAATTGTGATTTTCTTGTTATGGTGTTATCATGTTCATGTTGATGGTTGTTATTAGAGATTCAAGATGGTATCTTAATGTATTTTCAGGAAGTATGTGAGCGTGTTAGTTAAAACTCATGAGTTTGGTGGCTCAAGATTGTTAAATTGATGAATACACCTATGCCACAAAGTGTGCATGTTAGGTGTTTGATAAAATGCCTAAAAGACTAGAAGTCATGTATTATAGTTGAATTTTTACCTAAATGACAAATGCATGCTACACCCTTATGAAAATAATGACTTCTATGATATTGTTATGCATCATAATTGTTGATGGAATGTTCATGAAACTAGATTGATGGACATATGGAATGTTGTTATGTGCATTCCCTTTCATGTATAAGACTTTGAGAACTATGTGTAGTATGAAATCCCCAACTTATGGTATTTTGAATTATGAATATTGGTCATGTGTTCAAGAATAGCAAAGTCATGTTTTGTAAGTTTCCTTCCATTTTGTCCTGGGGGTACTTGTACCCGAAAATTTAGCTGTGTGTCTAGATCCATGTCATGTTTCACGATACTCTCATTCAAGCCATAATCCATATAACTCAGTCAACTATGTGACTCAGGAAATCTCAGAAATCTCTGTAGTTCAGTAATCTTAGTGATTTCAGTATTCCAAGTAAAATCTCAGTAACTACAGTACTCTCAGTCATTCCTCAGACATCAGTACATTCCGTCAATCAAAAAAACTCAGTAAACTCAGTTTAGCTCCGCTAAACAATACCACTAGTATCAGTTCAGCAATCAGTTCAGTTCAGATAATTAGTTCAGTTTAGTTAATCAACTCAGCTCAATTAATTAGTTCAGTGTCTTTTAGGTGGGAGTAGGATTCATTACCGAGTGAGCCTAGGGATGGGGACTCACCCGCTAGATAGGATTGAGATCCATAGAAGCAATCCCTAAGTTCCAGAACTATGTAGCCAACGTAGGTACAAGATGTCACCGGTTAGATAGGACTAACATACTCAGGAATCACCCGTTAGAATATTTAAATATATAGGACTGATCCCAGGGGTCACCCGCTAGATTAGGAATGACTTCATAGTAGTTGTCTTTACCAGTGGCGCGGTACTAACACCCTTCCAACTAGGGTTACAAGTTGGACCCCAGACTAGCTAGAAAGGGGCATGTCGGTTAGATGAATACATCCCACAGTTTCAGTTACAGAATCAGGACTGTCAGATGTAGTCAATCCTTATCATTATAAATAGACTCTGAGATCACCTACTAGATAGGACTGACCTCAACTATGGTCAATCAATATCAGTATCATCAGATTTAGAGATCACCCGCTAGGTAGAACTGATCTCAGACTAAGTCAAATTATCTTTATTATCATTATACTCAGAGATCACCCGCTAGATAGGAATGATCTCAGATTCAGTTACTCTATACAGAATGGAACTCAGATAGTTCTATCAGAACTTAGACTGTTAGCTACAATCGCTCAGTATCAGTTACATCGGTTATGCCGATCATCACAGTTATATTAGTTATCATGACTCACGTTATCAGTATTCAGTTTTAGGACTGTGAGACACAGCTAATCAGACTAGTTCTTTATAATTTGAACTGTCAGAAATAATCATTCATTCAGTAATACAGTATCAGTTCCTCACTTAGTAGTAACTTACATCTTAATATCAGTGAAATCAGTCATTCAGTATCTTAATATCAGTACACTCATGTTGTCAGTATTCAGACTCAGTGGTTAGTATCACCATGAGTTCAATTATAGTTACTTATGCATGTATGTATTCTCACGTTTATATCAGTCAACGTTGTTCATGCATATAAACCCTTTGCATTTAGTCTACCTCACTGGTATACTCAGTACATTCAGTCATACTGACGCATTCGTGCTATGGCGTTTTATTTTATGCCATAGATTTGGAGGCACGAGTTCTAAAGCAGCAGTAACATTGCAGATTTCAGCAGTCAGAGTTTGTAATGAGTCCTTATTCTCCGAGGAAATGATTACTACTTTATTACTTCATTATTTCAGTTTGGCTTTCAGTAGTCAAGAGTTTTTTGGTAACATGTTCCTTCCACTCCCTACTTCAAACCGTTAGAGGCTTTCAGACTAGATTACAAACTAGATTATAGACTAGATTCAGACTTTAGTATTTTAGTTTTGCTTTGGTATTGTGATACCACTTTATTTAGACATTATTATTATTAATATTACGTTCAGTATTGAACCTTATGGCCTTTCAGTTTATGTTTCCACATTTATATACATATATTATGCAGTGTACAGGTACAAATATCAGTCATGGGTTAGCTTATGGTCCTTCAAGGTCTTGAGCACTGTATAGCATTTCGGTTCAAAAAATTGGGGCATTACAAAATTGGTATCAGAGCCTAAGGTTCAATAGAGTCCTAGGAAGTCTGAAAGCCGCATCTTGTAGATTTTTGTACATGGGTGTGTTGCGTACCACATTTATGTGCGAGAGGATATAAGATATTTTAGGAACAGTTTCCCTTCTTTTAGTATTCATGTCGTGCCAGTGAGCATAATCTCAAGTTAATCTTTCAGTCAAATCTATTTTTTCTCTTGATTTCAGAACATGCCTCCCAAGAGAAGAAGTTAGTCAACCCCTCAGTCCAAAGATCATTTGGGCAAACATGTTTCTTATGCGGAGTTCAGGGCCACATTCACTACTCTTGCTCAGTCAGTCGCTACCCAGCATGAATGACCAGTTGTTGTTCCGGCCAACCCAGTGGCTAATTTAGCTGTAGCCAATATTTGGGACTTCACCTGAATGAATCCTCTTTATTTCTTTGGGTCTAAGACAGATAAAGACCCTCAGGAATTCATTGATCAGATTTAGAAGGTTACCATGTCATGGGAGTGACTAATATTGAGAGTGCTGAGTTAGTCGTATATCAATTGCAGGATGTGGCTCATACTTGGTACAAATAGTGGAAGTCATAAAGGTTAGATGATACAGGTTTTATAGAGTGGGAGGAGTTTTCCTCTGCTTTTCTTGATAGATTCTTTCCCTTAGAGCTTAGAGAAGCCAAGCTAATTAAGTTCATCAACCTCAGGTAGGGAAATATAATAGTGAAAGAGTATTCTCTCAAGTTTACTCAATTAGCCAGATATGCCCCTCATGTGGTTGTAGATAGCACAACTAAGATGAGTAAGTTTGTCTTAGGGGTGAATGATAGTATGGTCAATGAGTGCAGGTCTGCAATGTTGAATAGTGATATGACTTTAGCCAAGCTTATGACTTATTCTCAGCAGATAGAGGATAAGAAGATTAGGATGAGGGAAAGATAGAGTAAGAGAGCTAGGGTAGGTAGTTTCAGCTTTGCTCAACCTAAGTCATAGGGTGGGAATCATTCTCAGTATAGTCAGAAGTTTTCAGTCCCAGCTCTATCCTCAGCTAGTGTACCAGTACCCAAGTCCAGGAATGACCATCATGATGGGGCACCAGGCTCTGAGGTCCAGGGTAGTGAGAACAGGAGTCTTACCTATTTACTTTTTGAAGAGTATGGTATGAATCACCTAGGTGCATTTAGGGCAGGCAATGATGTATACTTTGGGTGTGGTAAGACAGGCCACAGGATGCGAAAGTGTAGAGTTCTAGAATAGAAGGGTAAAGATTTGCGTCAGCCGGGCACTAAGAGTGGTCAGTGTTAGAATAAACTTTATGCACTCCAGACCCGTCATGATTCAAAAAGATTCCCTGACCTAGATTTGGGTACGTTACAAGTTTTTCATGTTCATAGTATGCATTGTTAGATATCTTTCTCTCTTTGAGCTTATGTTTCAAAACGATTTAGCTAGTAAAGTCAGGAAGTGAGTTTAGCAATCAACCAATCAGATTGGTATAGTTTGTTTTCTCACCCTTTCATTTATTCATGTTATCCGAAGTCTCAGGGAATGTAACTATTCCAAGGTAGAACCTCCTAGTAATTGCAAGTTCAGTTCAGTTTATGCATCATACATTAGTTTCAGACTCCCGAGGTTCAGTTACAATCTAGTTCGTAGATGCCTTATGCATCGCTCCAGTGTCTCAGCAAGGTGAGCATTCTTAGAGGGACATAGTGTCCCAAGGGGGAGATACCCAATAAACCCTTAATGCTCTCATGTCTTAACTCATTCAGTTTCTCATCGCATAAAAATCCAGTTTAGAGTATAGAGTACTTATAAGTTGACCCTTAAAATCCCAAGCTCAGCTGTAAGCCATGTATTCAGAAGCTCAGTTCAGTTTATGATGTTCAGTTCATAGGTTCCGTATTAGACTCAGTTATGTTGTCATTCTTCTGCTCATACATGTTTAGTAAATGATCTCAGGATCATTAGCATTCTCGTGTGGGGTAACAGTTCTTTTTAAACTGATTTAGTTCCTTGCTCAGGATTATATCATAAACTTGATATCAAGTACCATTGCATATTCATTCATGCATACATGTGCTAGTTTAGTTACATAATCATGCATTAGATATGCATTCTCATTGTGAGAACTTTAGTTATTAGAAACCTTAGCCATGCATTCACGAATCAGTTACACATGCATCAGATATGCATGTTCAGTATGAAATAGTCAGTTTATCAGTCACGTTAGTCATGAGATCATGTTTCGATTATTCATGTTCAGTTCATGTTCGGTCTATCGTTTCTTCCCTCTTAGTCAGTCTTATTCGAGGACGAATATTCCTTAGGGGGAGATATTGTAATACCCCAAAAAATTAAAACCAATATTAGCACCATGTTTCAATCTCATACATAGTACATCATGATTCTTTTATAGTTTTATGAGTAAGTTAGACATATATTAAGGCTTCAAATAACTCCCAGCAATCAGACGAATCAAAACATCCCTTACCAATTAAATTCTTAGGAAGGATATTGCTATAGTCAACTTCAAATGAGCATATCTCTCTTTGTAATATGAATTTTTGAGTTCATGACCCACCAAAATATATATAATTGAATTAGCTTTCGAACTATAGCAAATTTGCCAAATCCAATATTGGAGCAAAAGGTTATACCCATTTTACTCCAGCATGTCATCCTGGAAACTGAGTGACGACCTATCTGTCGGCTTATCACATTTCTGATGACTTATCAGCCATTTCGTCAGGCTTAGACAACAACCCATCAATTCTAGCTCCTAGGTGACGACCTGGGTTGATGGGCTATCATAGATCTGACAGCTTATCAGCCTTGGTCGTTAGCTGATAATTTTAGCAATTGGGAAGTAATTTTGTAGGGGTATTTTGGTCTTTTTCCCTCACCCTAAACCTTACCCCCCACGACATAAAAAACCAAAAACATGTATTTAGCTATTGGTATTTAGTTTCAAAAACTCTTAACCCTATTTGTTCCCAAGAACAAATGTAGGGTTTCTTCTCAATTAACTTTAAGATCCCATCACACTCTCCACAAGATATTCAAGAATTAAGATTCCCAATCCAAAAACATTCAAAAAAGGTGATACGGGTAAGACCACGAGGATACACGTATGTAAGAATGCATTGGACCCGTCCGATAAAGTGTCCAAGTTAAGTGTGGAGAAGACCTTGGATCACACCAAAACCGACCCTAAACTTGCACTCCAAGGGCGCCCTTGGTCACATTTCATTAAAGGGACCTTTTGGTCATTTTACCTATTATTTGTAACACACTATGAATAGAATGATGTAGGGTTTTAGTCATTAGTTTTGATGAATATTGAAAGTTGTAGACACTTAGACATTTCTCTCTAAGTTGTAGACACTTTTGATGAATACTCTCAGTCAAGCCATGATCCATAGAACTCAGTCAACCCTATGACTCAGGAAATCTCAGAAATCTAGTTCAGTAATCTCAGTGATTTCAATATTCCAAGTAAAATCTCAGTAACTACAGTACTCTCATTCAGTCCTCAGACATCAGTACATTCCGTCAGTCAACGTAACTTAGTAAACTTAGTTTAGCTCCGCTAAATAATACCACTAGTATCAGTTCAGCTAATTAGTTCAGTTCAGCTAATCAGTTTAGTTAAATTAATCAGCTCAGCCCAATTAATCAGTTCAGTGTCTTTCAGATGGGAGTAGGATTCAGCACTGAGCAAGCCTAGGGATGGGGACTTGCCCGCTAGATAGGACTGAGATCCCTAGAAGCATTCCCTAAGTTCCAGAACTACGTAGCCAGTGTAGGTACAAGATGTCTCCTATTAGATAGGACTGACATACTCAGGGATCACCCGTTAGCACATTTAAATGTATAGGACTGATCCTAGGGTTCACCCGCTAGATTAGGAATAACTCCATAGCAGTTGCCTTTACTAATGGTACGGTACTGACACGCTTCCAACTGGGGTTATAGGTTGGACCCCAGACTAGCTAGAAAGGGGCATGTTGGTTAGATAAATACATCCCATAGTTTCAGTTATAAAATCAGAACTGTCAGATACAGTCAATCCTTATCATTATCAATAAACTCTGGGATCACCCACTAGATAGGACTGACCTCAACTATGGTTAATCACTATCAGTATCATCAGATTTAGAGATCACCCGCTAGGTAGGACTGATCTCAGACTAAGTCAAATCATCTTTATTATCATTATACTCAGAGATCACCCACTAGATAGAAGTGATCTCATATTTAGTTACTCCATACAGAACGGAACTCAGATAGTTCCATCAGAACTTAGGCTATCAGATACAGTTGCTCAGTATCAGATACATTGGTTATGCCGATCATCATAGTCATATCAGTTATATCAGTCATCATGACTCACGTTATCAGTATTCAATTTCATGACTATGAGACACAACCAATCAGACCAGTTCTTCATAATTCTAACTGTCAAAAATAGTCATCCATCTATTCAGTAATATAGTATCAGTTCCTCATTTAGTAGTGACTTACATATAAATATTAGTGAACTCAGTCATTCAGTATCTCAGTATCAGTACACTCATGTTATCAGCATTCAGACTCAGTAGTCAGTATCACCGTGAGTTCAGTTATAATTACTTATGCATGTATGTATTCTCACATTCATATCAGTCAGCATTGTTCATGTATATAAACCCTTTGCATTTAGCCTACCTCACTTGTATACTCAGTACATTTAGTCGTATTAAATCATTTGCGCTATGGTGTTTTTTTATGCCATAGGTTCAGAGGCACGAGTTTCAGAGCAGCAGTAGCATTGCAGATTTTAGCAGTTAGAGTTAGTAGTTAGTCCTCATTCTCCGAGGACATGATTACTACTTTATTACTTCAGTATTTCAGTTTGGCTTTCAGTAGTCGGGAGTTTGTTGGAGACATATTCCTTCTACCCCCTACTTCAGACAGTTAGAGGCTTTCAGACTAGATTACAGACTAGATTCAGACTTCAGTATTTTAGTTTTGTTTTGGTATTGTGATACCACTTTATTCAGACATTGTTATTATTCAGATTACGTTCAGTATTGAACCTTATGGCGTTTCAGTTCATGTTTTTGCATTTATATACATATATTGTGTAATGTACAGGTACAGATATCAGTCATGGGTTAGCTTGTGGTCCTTCGGGGTCATGAGCACCGTGTAGCATTTCGGTTCAGAAAATCAAGGCATTACAACACTACATTTTCATAGGATAACGATCAATGCTGGAGGTTTTGACCAACTCTTTGGCGGAAGGGTTATTAGCATTTAGATCAGCTCTTTTGAAACATTCCTCATCCCCGTGTTCATTATCTTCTGCTCCTGATTAAGATAACGCTTGTAAAGCTAGCACATAGAGTGGTAGATGTAGCCGAGTTGCTTCACATGTTCCTTTACTTGGACTTGATTCAGTTTTTTTCTTTTGGGAGCCATATTATCTTAAATTAACAGAAACATAAAATATATTATGATTAATTAATGCATCATTATAAAAGGATAATAGTAAATCTAACATACACAACAGTAAAATAATAATTCCAACAGACCACACATCTGTTCCACCAAGTATGTTATCAGTTGTAACACATAACCGACCTATTGCAATGGATTAATAAATCATTGGAAACAATAAAAATAGATCACGAATCTATTGCACCAGGTATTTTATCTGATGCAACATATAACCAACCATTGCAACGGATGAGTAAACCATTGGAAACCATAAAAATAGATCATTAATCTATTGCATTAGGTGGTTTATCTATTGCAACATATAACCAACCTATTGCAACATATAAGTAATCCGTTGAAAATAATAAAAACAGATCACTCATCTATTGTACCAGGGAGGTTATCTGTTCCAACATATAACCAACCTATTGCAAGGATGAGTAATCCATTGGAAACAGTAAAAATAGATTACTAATTTGTTGCATCAGGTAGTTTATCTATTGCAACATACAACCAACCTATTGCAACAAATGAGTAATCCATTGGAAACCATAAAAATAGATCACTCATATGTTGAACCAAGTAGTTTATCTGTTGTAATACATAACCAACCTATTGCAACAGATGAGTAATCCATTGGAAACAGTAAAAACAAATCATTGATTTGTTGCACCTGGTAGGTTATCTGTTATAACATATAACCAACCTTTTGCAATGGATAAGTAATCCATTGAAAACAGTGAAAATAGATCACTGATGTGTTGCACCAAGCAGGTTATCTATTGTAATATAAAACCAACCTGTTGCAATGGATAAGTAATCCGTTGGAAACAATAAAAAAGATCACTGATCTGTTGAAACAGATCACTCATCTATTGCAAAATGAGTTATCTGTTAGATCAATATTGTTTAGATTTCTTCCAAATGGAAGATTCATCTATCACAACAGATGAATGATCTTTTAGATTGTTCATCTGTTGCATTAGATTTTCATAGTTGCATTAGATTTGCATCTGTCGCATAAGATGTTTTCATCTACCGCATCAGATGTTTCATCTATAGCATTAGATGTTTCATCTGTTGCATCAGATATTTTATTTATTGCAACACCATTTTTACCAAGACAAACAGCAAATCAACCAAGCAACACCAACACATCACACATACACACTAAGAACATTAACTGTGACCAAAAATCACCAACACTTCCGAATTAACAGTTCAACAACAACAAGAAGAAATGCTAGAAATTAAGATTTTATTCAGTCTACATTTCAATTTAAGTTAGAAATAATAAAATTGTTAACCAATACTAGAAGAGTAGTCTGCTCAAGTTCCTCTGTTTCTTCATAATTTTTTTCCTATGAAAAAAGAAATGGGACGACGAAGAACTCAAATTTGTTATCATCGAAAAAGTCTTCACGTCGATTGATGGTTGAAAGTCGAAAGGGAACTTGCTCGACTGTTTGTCGCTAGAGGTTGAAGTCACCTGGGATTGAAGGGAGCAATTTTGCAGAACTGTTGACTGGGAGAAAGTTGACAGAAGCTATCGAGAAAGAGAGGAGATAGATTGTTGATTTGGATTGAAGAGGGGTGTGGGTTGGGTTGATTTGTATTTTTGAAAAGATTAGAAAGTTTTTAAATATTAATCAAGTCCACAATTAACTTAATCAAGTTTCCTAATGATGTTTGACCCTTTAAATTGGTCAATGACACCAGTCCTTCATTCAAGACTTAAAAGACACTTTTCCTTCAATTTTCTCACATTACTACACCAACCATGGCGAAGAAAAATTGCCTTGTTCCTCTTATCATTTGCATTTTCCTATTTGTCAACTTATGTTTAGCCACTGAGAAATTTGATTCATATTCAAATGATGATGAAATTTCTACTATCGAAGTTTTTGATTCATCCTCAAATGATGAAATTGCTACTATGGAAGCTGATAAGGAATTAGATTGATGGTGGTTTCATCGTTATCGATTGTTCCATCCACATCCATGGCCATTTTCTCATCCTCCATGGCCAGGTGGTGGTTTTCGTCCCAAATTTCCTTATCAACTCCATCTCCACCTAAAGGAGGGAAGAATTAAGAATATTCATTGATGAATTGATGGATCAATACCTTACTGATCACATATTTAAAAGTGTTTAGGATAATAAAAAAGGGATATCTTTAAGATTCATAGTTTTAGGAGAGTTAATTTATTTTCTACTAGTTTAAAGCACTTTCAGCTCGTAGGAATGTTGTTTGATTCGTTTTATCGTGAAATAGAATGTGATCTTTTTTAATATGAATAAAAAAGCTAGTAATATTTTCTTACATAAGATATTTGTAGTTAGTTTGACCTAAAGTTAATTTTTTTTATTTTTTATTTTCAACAACAACAAACCCAGTGTATTCCCATATAGTGGGGTTTGGGGAGGGTAAGATGTACGCAGTTCATACCACTAGCTCCAAAGAAGTAGCAAGGTTGTTTCCGATAGACCCCTGGCTCAAGACATGAGATAATAACCAAATCCGTAATAAAGAACGGAACAAGATGAGAAGACATAATTATGCCACCCACAATGAATAATAAACAAATAATAGTAAATAAATTCGTAATAAAGCATGCAACAAGGTGACATAAGAAGAATAATACACCCACCAAGTAAAGCCCTACCCCAACGGCCCCAAACTGGCACTAGCCTTCTATCCTAATTCGCGTCCTCAGATCTTCCTATCTAGGGCCATATCCTCAGTGAGCTGTAACTGCTCTATGTCCCACATAATTACCTCTCTCCGGTATTTCTTCGGCCTACCCCTACCTCTCTTGAAGACATCTAACGCAAGACTTTCATACCTATAAACTGGGACGTCTGTGTCCCTCCTCATCACGTGCCCGAACCATCTCAATCGAACTTCCCGCATCTTGTTCTCCACTGAAGTCACTCCAACTTTTTCTCGAATGGTCTCATTCAGAACTCTATCACTCCTAGTAAGCCCACACATCCAACGCAACATCCGCATTTCCGTTACCTTTAATTTTTGAATGTGAGAGTTTTTGACTGACCAACATTCCGCTCCATACAACATGGCCGGACGGACTGCCCCTATAGAATTTGCATTTAAGCTTGAGCGACACCTTTTTATCACACAACACCCCCGAGGTGAGCTTCCACTTCATTCATCCCACCCCAATACGGTGGGAGACATCCTTGCCAATCTCACTGTTCCCCTGAATCAAGGACCCGAGATACTTGAAACTATCCCTTTTACACACGTCCTGGGAATCCAACCTTACTACCACCTCATTCTCCTGGCTCATGTCATTAAAATTTCATTCCAAATACTCTGTCTTGCTCCTACTCAACCTGAACCCCTTAGACTCAAGGGTCTGTCTCCACACCTCTAGTTTAGAATTCACACACACCGCCCCCTCCCCCCTCCGTGCGTCTCATCAATCAAAACTACATCATCTGCAAAAAGCATACACTAAGGCACCTCTCCTTGAATATGCCGGGTCAACACATCCATCACCAAAGCAAACAAAAATGGGCTAATAGTAGATCCCTGATGCAATCCTATCAAGACAGAAAAATGCTCTGAATCTCCTCCCGCCATCCTAGCCTGAGTCTTAGCTCCATCATACATGTCCTTGAATGCTCAAATATATGCCACCGGGACCCCACTCACCTCCAAGCATCTCCAAAGAACCTCCCTAGGGACTTTGTCGTACGCCTTCTCCAAGTCGATAATCACCATGTGCAGGTCCTTCTTCCTTTCCCTATACTGTTCCACCAGTCTCCGCACCAGGTGAATTGCGTCTGTCGTCGAGCGCCTAGGCATAAATCCAAACTGGTTCTCCGAGATAGTCACTAACCTCCTCAACCTAAACTCGACCACTCTCTCCCAAATCTTCATAGTGTGGCTCAATAACTTAATACCTCTATTTTCTATTTTGAGATGTGGAAAATTTCATATTCTTTCTCCTTAAATTTGTCTACATATCGAAATAACAAATTAACATGCTTGACACAATATATGTATAATTGTTCATTTAAAACTACAGAGGACATAATAGTAAAATAAAAACTCAATCTTTAGTTGAATAAAAAAAAGGTCACTTTTTTTCTACACTGCCATACCAAAGAACTTAATGAAAAATGGATTGAATTAAACGAAGAATTAAAACTCTATCGTATTTAATGTCTCCTTGTGATTGTTGAATTACTCCTTTGAACAGTAATAGAATCAAGAACTTTAGTAAAAAATAAATAAATATAATTACAGACAAGTTTACCATTTGTCAAGTAGACTAATAATACATAAAATTATATATAGACCTCGACAAGTGAAAATAAACACGCACAAAAAGAAGATCTTATTTATAAAAATAATTTTGAAATCCAATTAAACCCAACGCTTCCCCAATAAGTAGTTGCTTTTGAAAACAAGTCAAAACTAGAAAGTGGTGCAAAATTGTTATTGACACTTGAAATTTGATCGAAGCTCTAATAGGTAGATATTCTCTTTTTTATAAATCGTGCTAGATACTTTCATCTCATATGACTCCACCATAAACTTCTCATTGTTGGTCAGGATTAATGTTTTAAAAATACGTTATACATGTCAGTCGATCCAAAATTTTGAGAGTATGAGTTATGGATTCTAGGAAAAGTAATTTATTAAGTTTAAAATTATTTGTACATAATGAATAATTTTATTAACACAAATATAGAACTTCCGATCATACAGAGCCGTATGAGATGAAAGTCTCCAATATGATTCTTAGAAAAGAGAATATTTACCTACTAGAGCTTAGACCAAATACCACGTGTCAATGTTAATTTTAAACCACTTTTGAATTTTAACTAGTTTCCAAAAGCAGGTACTTATTGGGAAAGCGTTGAGTTCAATTGAATTCCAAAATTAGTTTTATAAATGGGATTTTTCTTTTTCAGTATGATGATATGAGAGTTATAAACCACTTAAGACCAAAAAATTTTGAATTTATCTACTGTAGTAATGATGATATTTAGCACTAATTGATAATGACCTCATTTTTATTTTTAATTTATTACAAAACCATCCTATTGACTTTATCTTATTCACTCACTCTACAGTAGTGTAGTGTATTGCCGATGAGAGCACCAAACTTATTTTGTTGTTTGGTACAAACTTAAGCTACAATTTTAACTTTTTTAATAAATTTACAATGTACTAACATTGGTTTTCATCCAATGAGTTCACGATTTTTCGCTCACTGATATGTTTGTTGACTTTATAAATTTATTAGAAGTTATCGTGCGTATTTGAACTTTTACCCATTTTTTATAGTAGATTTATCTTGTATCCTACTTATATTATAGGTTGTATGACATTATGTAACGATAGAATATGATGCAATCCATCTAAACGTTATAGTAAGTGTGATAAGATTTTCTTATCCTCAAAATGTATGTATTTTTGTTACAAATTTCACTGTTTACTTCAAAATGTTTTGATCTGATCTGTATATGCAACAATATTTGAGGGGCCAATTAATTGGGCCCCTTGCCTCCATTCTTGCTTGTTTGGCCGAAAATATAACACTCACTGATCATATATGGACTCAACATGGATCATGTTGTGAATGCATATAGAATTTATTTTAATATAATTTTATTATTTTTTAAATAATTTGTTATAGATATATATAAATTTTATTTATTAATGTGAGATACACATGCAAAGTACGTACTCTAAACTAATTATCGATAAAATACGAGAAAAAACGTATTGTAGATTAAAATAGATAAATAGAATACATGCTTAGTAAATACACTCCAAACTTTATCATGAATAATGTACCTTCTGGTTCATGAAGAACTCATTGACACTAGAAATAGAGATGAATGTTCTCAAAATTATTGTATCCTCTCACAATTGGTTGTATCTTGAGAAAATTGAAGGAAAGATGTCTTTTTAGGTTTTGAATGAAGGATTGTTGGCATTGACCAACTTAAAGGGTCAAAAATAATTAGAAAACTTGATTAAGTTAATTATGGACTTGATTAATATTTTCAAAATTTTCTAATCTTTTAAAAAATATAAATCAACTCAACCCACACCTCTCTTCAATCCAAGTCAACCAGTCTCTCTCCTCTCTCTCTCGACAGTTTCTCTTAATTCTTTTCCAATCAACAATTCTGCAAATCTCTCCTTTAAATCCTCGACGACTCCAAACTCCGACGAAAAATAGTTGGGCTTTGAATTCCTTTTCAACTTCAACCTTCAATCGACGTGACAGCCTTGCTCTCTGACCACAACAACTTCAAATTCTTCATCGTTCCTTTTCTTCTGTCACAGGTAAGAAATTATGGCCTTTTTAGTTTTGAAGAAAACGAGGAACTTGAGCCAACTTCTCTTATAGTATTGGTTAAGAATTTTAATATTTGTTGCTTTAATTTGAAATGTGGTTTGAATAAAACCCTAATTTCTAGTATTTCTTCTCTTCTCTTTTCGAAATAAATTATGATTTTTTGTTGTTTGTTGCATTTTTTTGAAGTTTGATTTTTGTTGTTTGTGTTTATACAAATAAAACAATGATTTGGGTTGATTTGTTCTGTTCTTGTTCTTGGTAAAAATGGTGGTATTGCTATTTTTTTTGTTGAACAAAATCATGCTACTATTTTTTTTCTCCAACAAATTATCCATCTGGTGCAACATATTAACCATCTAATGCAACATATTTATTATATGATGGAACAAAGGAACCATCAGATTAAAATTTTGGATGCAATAGATTAATCATCTGATGAAATAGAGGAACCATCAGATAAAAAATCTGATGTAATAGATTTAGCATATGATGTAACCGTTTAACTATCTGATATAATGGATTAACCATATGTTGCAACAGATTAATCATTTGATGCAACAAATTTACTATCGGATGCAACAGAGGAACCATCGAATAAAAAATCTGATGCAACAAATTAACCATTTGATACAACAGAGAAACCATCGGATTAAAGATCTAATGCAATAGATGAACCTCCTGTTAGATAAAATCCTATCAAATCTTCCAACAGGACATGTCCAAGACTTGATTTTTCTAACTGATCATTCATCTGCCGCGATAGACGACCCTTTTGTCGGAAGAAATCTAAACAATATTTACCGTTGATAACTATTCCAATAGATCAATCATGTGTTGCAACAGATGTGTGACCTGTTGCACAGACTAATTCATCTTTATCAATAGATGAGTGATATGCTTTGTATTGTCGCAACAGATTACCCAACCGTAGTTGCAGGTTAGTTAATTATTCCGACAGATTACTCATATATTGCAACATGTAAGACCCCACAAAATTCAAATCATTTGAGTCCTTTAAAGAATGCCAAAAGAGGTTCCAAACTTAGAAAAATTTCAGCCAAATGTTAGGACTTAGTCATTTCTAAAGCCCTTAAACTTTGAGGAACTTATTTATGACCTTCTCTACATTATAAAGTCAGTTTTTGAGTTGATTCATGATCAAAAAAGTAATAGTATATCTCAAATGAGTTTTGAAGTTTTCGGACAAGCGTAAGGATGTGTTTGAAACTCCAAAATAGTGGATCAGTATGATGAGCCTGCGACGCCCTGGCCAATTCGGTCTGAGTAAATTCTACAGATTTTTTCCACATTTTAAGGGCAAATGGGCCATTTTTCATTCACCCAATAGCTCCATAACACAGAATTAAAGCTCCAAATAGCATGATTGCTCATCCTTTTCATAAAATCCTCTTAAGAACAAGCCCTAGCTTCATAAAGTTCAAGAATCAAGCCCCAAGAACCCCACCCCCAACCACCAATCTCCACGAAATTTACAATCAAGGTATGTTAGGTGTTCATCTATGAGTTCTTTTCACCCATATAGTCTAAGAATCTATTTTTAAAACTACAAGATTATTGATTCATGACTTACATGCTTGAAATTGGATTGTATTCATGTTCATGACATTAATTGAGTTTCAACCTATGATTAATTGTGGATTTCATGAAATGAAAATAGCATGTATATTGAATTGTGTAATTCCCATGTTATAATCGTTGAATTAGCAAGTTTGGGTGTTGTAGTTACAATGTTTATATGTTGTCCATGATTATATGAATTAAGTTGTGCTCCCTATGTGTTTGATGGAATGTCCATGTAAATTAAATGGTGAAATCATGACATGCTAGCATATGTACAACTTTATGCCCTACAAGTGTTTGATAAAATGTCTCTATGAATGAATTATGAACAAGTGAACCTTGTTATGCTTTTCAAGATCATGATATGCTTTAATTTTCATACTATCGAGTCCTGGGGGTATCTAATACCCGAAAATCTAGTTTCTTACTTAGAATTTTAGTAGCTATAGAATAGTCTCAGTAACGTCACATACAGTAGTACTTAATTAGTTACAGAACTCAGTGTATTCAGTCAGTTAATAGAACTCAGTAAAATTAGTCTATCTCAGTCAGTTAGCACGATCTGTAATAGTTCAGTCCAACCTAGTACAGTTTAGAAATTAGTTCAGTGTCTATTCAGTTGGGAGTAGGATTTAGCACCAAGTGAACTCAAGGATGGGGACTCACCTGCCAGTAGAGGGTGTAATCCTTAGAAGCAGTCCTTACATTCCAAAACTACATAGCCAGTGTAGGTTGAGACATCAATATGCCAATTGAGGGTTAATGAGGTGTCTTACCTGCCAGTTTAGGGTACCACCATTCTCATTCAGAGCACCTGCCAGATGAGGGTGACTCAATAACTTGTCTTTACCCGTGGCACGATACTGACACCCTTCCAACTGGGGTTACAGGTTAGACCCCATTCAGTTTATAGAGGGGCATATCGGTTAGATAATTACCTCCCACAGTTTCAGTTTTAGTCTCATTAAAGAACTCAGTTTAGTTCTACAATACCAGGACTATCAGAAACAGTCACCCAACTCAGTTCAATTCTATAGCATCAGGACTATCATAAATACTCACCCTGCTAATAGTAATATAGTTATCAGTGAACTCAGATATCAATCATTCAATTATCAGAACTTGGTACCTAGTGTTAATACGATCTCAGTTACAGTATATATGGTTATGTGCATAGTATTGCATAATCAGCATTTATAGAAGTTTCATATATGCATGTACTCTCATTCAGTTATATTCATGTTACTCAGCCAGTATTGTTCATGCATATGAACACATTCATTCAGCCTTACCTCACTTAGCATACCAGTACATTCAAAGTACTGATGCATACCTTTCTTTTACGCTATGATGTCTTATATCATAGGTTCAGACACACGGGCTCCTGATCGTACTTAGCAGCCCAGATTTTCAGCAACATATTTAGGGTTAAGTCCTCATAATTCGAGGACATAGTCATCTTTTCAATATTTCAATTTATTTTTAGTAGTCGGAGTTAGTTGGGGACTTATCCCATTAACTCTATTTTCAGACAGTTAGAAGCTTTTCAGGATATCTTATCTTAGATAGATGCTCAGCTTTAGTATTTATTTATTAGTATTTGATTTTAGTTATGAACCTTATGGCATTTTAGCCTATTTTCAGAAATATTATTGTTCAGTGCTCACAGCAGGTACCAGACATGCGTTAGCTTATGATCCTGCGGGGTCGTAAGCACCTTGTGGCATCCGGGGTACACACTCAGGGTTTTGCACAACATATGTATGATCTGTTGCATAGACCATTCATCTTTCTCAATAGATGAGTTATATTTTTTATACTATTGTAACAAATTACTAAATCGTTGTTATAGGTTATTTAACTGTTTAATAGATCACTCATATATTGCAATAGATGATGTTGCAATAGATGTGTGATCTGCTGCATACACCATTTATTTTTTTCAATAGATGAGTAATATGTTTTGTATTGTTGCAACAGGTTATTTAACTGTTCTAACAGATCACTCATATGTTTTAAAAATGTATGATCTATTGCACAGACCATTTATCTATCTTAAAAGATGAGTGAGATATTTTGTATTGTTACAGCATATTATTCATTCGTTGCAATAGGTTGGTTATATGCTGCAACATATATACTACCTAGTACAACAGATCAGTGATTTGTTGGAACTGTTATTTTACTGTTATGCTTGTTAGATTTACTATTATCCTTTTTTAATGATGCATTAATCAACGATAATATATTTTCTTATGTTCCTATTAATTTTAGATAATATGGCTCCCAAAAGAACAGAACTGAATCAAGTCCAAGTAAAGGAACAATCGAAGCAGCTAGGCTACATCATCTGCTCTATGAGCTTGCTTTACAAGCATTATCTCAATCAGGATCAAAATATGATGAACACAGGGAGGAGGAATATTTCAAAAGAGATGATCCACATGTTAATAACCCTTCCATCAAAGAGTTGGTCAAAACCTTCAGCATTGATCGTTATTCTATGAGAATACAGTGTGATGGTGCCATAGATTCAATAGGTGATTTCGTGGTTAAGAAAGCCATGGGAAAATCTTTCAACGCCTTCAGTAAAATACTTTGAGAACAAAAATTAGATGCTTATTTTTGGGATAGCTGCTTTGGGAAATATCTTGGTTCGCCGGAGGACAACAATGCTCGTTTCCAAATAAAACTGGTATATGTACTTCTCAAGCATAGGTTTATGCATGAAAATAAAGATAAGATGGATGAGGTGTGGATAAATTATTGTGATATGCCTGTTTGTTTTAGTTGGAAGAATTTTTCCATAGTTACTGGACTAAAATATTATCCTCCTTCTCCTTCTCGTGTTATACCTATTCTAACCCAAAAAAGCCCCCCTCACACCTAAAAATGGCAAAGGAAAGTCGTGTGATCTGATGACCTGGTGTCAATTATTGGTCCAAGCTTCAAAAATAAAAATTTGATAGAAGCATTGAAAGGTAAAAGAATTTCAAAGAAGTACAAGCAATCATTGTGCTTGGTTTGGTTTGTACATAATATTCTTTGGGCGAGAGACGTTAACAACAACATAACCATTGGTTTAATAAAGCTCTCCAAGATTTTGAGGCATTTAACAGCTATCCTCATGGTTATGAAAGCTTTAAAATGACTGTCAAATATTGTTGACTTCGTTAGTGCTAAAGACAGTAAACTTATATGGCTTTCAATGGTCTTTCATGGTATTACGATATCATTCATTTTTTACTCAATAATGGTTTTGATTTATTGGAGTTATTTTATAGGCTTGGGCATTTGAAGTCATTCCTCATTTGAGACAACAAGTGAACTACTAGGAAGAAGTTTCCTATCCAAGAATCTTGAAATGATTGTCGGCCATAACTGATAAAAATGTAAAATTTCTTGATGTCTTCAACCCCCCAAAGGATGCAGTAAGTATAACTATAATTAAGTTTTTGTTTTAATTAATGATTTTTTTGAATGATCTAATCATCATTCTAATTTATGTTAGATTATGCATCCGTCGCTAGTTTTGACTAATCGAGAGTTGAAGATGCCATTTTTTCTTACTTTATGATCTTTGCAAACTTTATCGGACCCTAA
>NC_061115.1:14314743-14324853 GCF_002878395.1 Capsicum annuum
TTGAACTTAGATGTTTTAAGATCCTTTTTAAAACAATTTAGGTATTTTCTGTCCGAGATAAAAAAGATAAAATACTAAGGTGGTAAAAACTATTACTTGGATAACTCAAAAATCTCCTGAGTGAGTAGTCTTATCTGGTTTTTTCAAAGTCACAGTCTCCTCATGCCCCTCAAAAGTTATTAATGAACATTTAAAACCCATATCTTGAGTACTCTCTCCTTCATCCATAGAGTAAGACTCAACTCATCTATCTCTCTTTTTTATTCTCAGTTCTCTTTCTTTCTTTCCTTTACTCTCTCTTCTCTCTTCTCTCTTCTTTCGGATGAGGATCCTTTCATATCTCAATTGATTAATATCTTTTCTCGACTGAACTGGATGTTTTGATCCCTTTGCTTTTTTGATATTGCAGGTATGGTTCACTATTGCTCTTTTTATATCGTCTTTTTCTTTTTATTTCATTTAAATTAGATATTTACATCTGTTGCTATTAATGATTTACCCATTACCAGTTTACTATTTATTGAGAAAATTGAAGGAAAGGTGAATTTTAATTCTTGAATGAACGAACTATTATTTTTATTAAAATATGTGAAAAAAGTCATCTGTTGAGAGAACTTAAAAAGCCTTATTTTCAGTATAGTTTTTTATGTCTTTTGTTTGTTACTTTGTGGTGGTGTTATTGGGGGCGGTGGTCATGTTGGAACATATGGTGTTTATGTTTTTGACGGTGTTAGAACATATGGGTTGGTTTCTTTGTTGTTAATGCTGTTGGTGGTGGTGTTGCAACAGTTTCCTCAACTATTGCAACTGATCAATCAACTGTTGAAATAGATGGAGAAATTGTTTGAAGTAATAAAATAGTAGCAAGGCTGGTTTGATTTATTCCAATAGATGACCTACCTTTTGCAACATGTCATCCATCTATGGAAAAAGATGCCTCATCGGTTTAACAGATGGGTAATCTGTTGCATCAGATTGGCCATCTATTGATTCACTCAATTTTGTGTTACCCTTTTGTATAGACAGAGCAACTATTTGAAAAAATCAAACCAGTAGCTAGGCTGGTTTGGTTTATTCCAACACATGACCCATGTGTTGCAATATCTCATCCATCTGTTACAACAGATGCCTCATCGGTTGAACAGATGGGTAATCTATTCCATCACATTGGTCATCTAATTCACTCAATTTTGTGTTACCCTGTTGTAATGTTCTTTTTGTTCTTCTTTTATTTGACATCAAATATATTTCTCGTATTTGCAAATAAAAAAAGTAAAACTGGATCTACTTTTGCCTGATCAGCATTAAAGGCTAGAGTAAATATATGTCCGAAGGATTTTTATTCTTCACCTATCAGGCGTTAATCCTTTAAATAAGATATGGCATTTTATAGTTAAGATTGTTAGGTTCAAACTGGTATGGCTGAGGGACCAAGTAGGTGGTGTCGATACCCTATTACAATTTAATGACCATTTATGCTCATGTTTTTGTGTTAAGTTTGGGGAATAGTGCAAGTTTTTGGCAGCAGTGTAAATATACAATAGTGATTGGACAAATTTTAATGGTGCAAAGGACTTCTTGAAAGGCCTTCAAAGCGTCGCACTGCATCAAACAATGATAGAACCAATAGAAATTCCCCTGGTCCAAATTTATATAGATGGGTTGCTGGAAGAGACTATTTTATAGCAGAAAGTGCTTGGGAGAATACCTGTGTAGGAAGGGAGAGGTTGAGAAGGCCATATATCATCTCAGGCCTTGTTTAAGAGGAAACACAAGGTAGGAAGAAAAGTTTAGCGAAATTGGTTGATGAAATTGACATGAAAAATGAAAAAACTAGATGAGCTGCAAATGTAAAAGTATATCCAAAAATGAAAAATCCATCAATCGTTGAAGAAAAAGAAGAATGGTCAAGAGGACTACAGATGGTCACTTTGCTAGAGACTACAACTAGCGAGCGTGACCTCAATAAAGACCCACAAAATGCAGGACTAGAACTCTAAGGAAGTAGTTTCGTAAGCACGGAAGGTGGTAAGATTGTCGATCAAAATTGAAACCTGAACCAACTACTCCTGAATTAAAAATACGGGATCAAGCCAAGGTGGTAATTTCTCAAGTAAAACTTTTATCTCATGAGTCATTTTTATGGCTCTGGTTAGGTCAAAGGCAGTGGAAACAACAAGGCATGGGGTTTCTTCCCAACTTCAAACCTTTTTGTTTCTACTGCCATTGACCTGATCATAGCCACAAAAAAAAGTAATATCATGCAAGTTAGACTTCCAAAATTGACACCTTGACTTTCTTTATTTTTAATTCAGGAGTTGTTAGTTCAGGTTTCAGTTCTGACCGACAATCTTACCAATTTCCTGTGCTCCTTAAGCTCTTTCCTTATAGCTCTGGTCCTAAACTTTGAGAGATTCTTCATTGAGGCCACGCTTGCTATTTTCAGTTTCTAGCAAAGTGTCCAGCTCCAGTCCTATTGACCATTCTTTTTTTTCAGCGACTGATTAGATTTTTATATTTGGATACACTTCCACATTTGAAACTCATTCAGTTTTTTCATTTCTCATTTCAATTTCATTAGCCAGATTCGCTAGAAGTTCCTTACTTTCTTCCCTGTGTTTCCTCTTAAACAAGGTCTGAGATAATATATGGCCTTCTTCACCTCTCTCTTCCCGCATAGGTATTCTCCCAAGCACCTTCTGCTGTATAATAGTCTCCTCAAGCAACCTATCCATATAAATTTGGACTAGGGAAATTTCTATTTGTTCCATCATTTTTTGCTACAGTGTGAGGCTTTGGAGGCCTTTTAAGAAGTCCATTGCGCAAATTAAAATTGGTCCAATCACTATTGGATATTTACACTACCGCTAAAAACTTGAACCATTCCCTAAACTTGACAGAAAAACATGAGCATAAATCATCATTAAATTATAATAGGGAATCGAAACCACCGTATTAGAACCCTTTGGCCTTATCGGTTCGCACCTATCAATCTAAACTATACAATATAGGATCTTGTTTGAAGGAACAGTGTTTAATCAATAAAAAACCGTATTAACAAAATCATTGCACTTTATGTGTGTCTGCCACGGTAGCCTAATCAATAATACATAACTCCCACACATGAAAGTGGATCCATTCATCTACACACACCTTATTCTTTATACCCCATCAAGATATGTCAGACAGTGTTGTTTATTATGTGCATGCAAAATAACTGATGAATTGAATTCTCTATCTGTTGCAACTAATGAATCAGCTATTAGAGGAAATCAAAATATCTTTTTCAACAGATGGTCTTTCTATTGTAATAGATAATCCATATGTTGCAACAGATATTGCAACAGTTGGTAAATCTATTGCAACAGACCATCTGTTGCACATACAGACCATTTGTTGCAACAGATGGTAAATCTGTTATGACAGATGGTAAATCTATTGTGACGGATGGACGATTTGTTGCAACATCTTAATAATAACAATTGTTATAACATCTCAAACCATTTTGAAAAGGTGAGAGGTATTAATGTAAAATAAAAATTCATGGATTTTCACAAAAAATAAAATGCCATCAGGTTGAATGTAATTAATATAATGAAGCTGAACAGTCGTTCCTTTTGGCCTAACACATCCAGATTCAATCCTCTATAAATAGGTCTCTCCTTAATCTTCATTCTACCCCACTTTATTTATTTCTTGTATTTTTTTCGTATGACATCGCCAACCACTTCTCTTCAAAGAGCATATTCCTTTCTTGTTGAGGTAAGTTTTTTTCCTGTGTAAATCTAACAGTTGGTAGTATACATTGTATTACATTCCAACTTTTTTCTTTACTTTTTTGTCTTATGTTTTTTCTCAATTCATGCACGTTCTAGATATGGATGATCCTGTTTGGGAAATTGCTATTCTGCGCGACACAGTACGGGAACTTTAGAGGCAAGTTAATAACCTACAGAGGGAGTTAGTCATCGTGAGGGCGACGATGTTCAGAGAGATGTAGAGGCTGATGAGGGCCCTGTTGCTGCGAGTTGATTGGCCGGCCGAAATTAATGATGATGCTAATAATAATAATTAGAAAGTTTTTTTTCTTTTTGCGTATGTATTTTATTTTTCGTGTAATGAAAAATTTATTTTTAGTTGACTTTGGTTTTTTAATTCTTATTCAATTTTTATTATGTCTATTTCTTCTTCTAAACATACATGTTAACATGTCTATGGTTGGAGGTAAGGAGCAATTTTGAACTCAGTAGCAATAGCAATTTTGGCTTTTGAGTTCTTTCAATAGATGGACCATGTGTTGGAACAGATTGGTCATCGGTTGGATTTTTTTCAACAGATTATCCATCTGTTGCTACAGATTTGTCATCAATTGAAAGAAAACATTCTAGGTTGATGGAACTGTGTTGTGTTCTTCTAGCTAATGTCCATCTGTTTCCACAGATAGGTAATCTGTTAAAAATAATTGTGGTTAGTTCATGTTTTGCCTCTTTGTATTGATCCACAAGTTATTAAAAAGGTATTTTATATATAATAAATGATAACATTGCATTCAAAATAATGAGTTGAATATGTAAAATTCCACAACAATACAAGTTTTTGCAATTACAACGATCATTGTGGATTAAGATCTGAGCATGTAGTTCTTTTGTGGCCAACAAGCTTACATACGGAGCACTTGTTTCTTATTGATGAAAATGATTCTTCGACTCCACCCCTCCTCTTATATGATTTTCTTTCCAGTTTGATAGTGCTTGGGTCAATATATGGAGGAGGTATTAATCTCCCCAAAAGCTTTGCAGGAACAACCCAAGATTCTTTGGGAGGCATCGGAGTAATATGCCCACTGTACGTCATTTCATAGCTTTTCACTGAATAATATTAAGAGGAGTGCTCGTAAACTTCAGGTCCATATTTTAGACCGTATTGAGATCTAAGCGTGCCATAGCATGTGGATAAAGTATTTTGTCCAAGTCAAAAACTCTACAGGTACAAGATTTTGTTTGAAGATCGACTGTGGCAACATTACCAGGACCAGTGATACTGAATTTGTAATCTTCTATTTTATGAGATAATAGCCTATTCCCCAAACTGATGTTTGTTGATATTATTATTTTGATTTCTAGAACAAATAGGGTTCTTCTTGGGCCCTTGAATAGCACATGTCTTTCAATAAAAAATCGTCAATACTTCTTGTTTATTATTTCAAATAGAGCATTGATGGGAAATTCTCTTTCATCACCAAACAAATTCACCGATTCAGCTATGTTTGATGTCATAATATTGTACCTATACAAAAAAATCACTTAGTATGACATCATACTAAACCTATAACTCAAACAAGATATTAAATTCATAAGAATGTACCTATTTGATGGACAGAATGCCCATCTCCATCTCTCAAAACTGACACATACGAGAAGTTATACTACCTTGGAATTCAAATCCATTATTTGATTGAAATGGTCTAACAACTCCTCTCTACTATATGCTTTAGCTGCTCTATAAAAAAGGGTCATGACCCTTTGGTTGTGATAGTTGGTTTGAATGTTATCTCCAAGATGCCTGATGCAACAACCAAAGTAAGTTGAAGTAAAGAAAATTGAACCCATCTTTGGAATACTTGGATGCCTATCCGAAACAAAACACAACTCTTTAATATCTTTGACGCAGCTTCGCAGTTGTTAAAAAAATCCATAAGAGGCATCGTATTCCTTTCGGCTACACAAAAAGCTATAGAAAAGATGTGATTCTCCGCATCCTATGCCATCGCCGCTAGCAGAACTCCATTATTCCTACTCCTCAGAAGGTACTGTCAACGGCTATGACTTTTCTCAAATGTCAAAAACCTTGAATCCAAGCACCATAGGATACAAAAAAGTACTTGAACCTTCCATTTTTGTCAACATGCAATGACGTCTTAATTATGGGATTTGTGGAATCAATCATGTAACGGTACGCATCCAGGAATGCATACCTATGCTTGTGTGTTTCCCTAACCAAGTCCTTGGAAATCCCCATAGTCATATATATTTTCTAATAACTGACTAGGACACCCAATTCTGTAAGGATTTGACTGGCCATAACCTTTGTAGAAGGGCCTTTTCCCTTGGGGAAACTACTCTTGAAATATTCACCGATTACCTTTGTCGAGGCGTGAGGATTTTGGATTGAGATGTGCTCTGAACCACATGTTTAATGCTTTTTATGTTTATGAATGACGAATTTGTCAGAACTTACGTACTTCACTGCTCTCAACCACCACTTGCAGTTCGGATTAGCACATTTGTAGCTAAAGACACTGCTTGAATTAATCACCTTTTTTATTCTGAAATCTTTTTTCAAGAAAGAAATAAACAAAGTGGTAGATAGTTCATTCTTGTCCTTGAATCACATTCTTTTGAAAAAGTTGGTCCCATCATCTTGAAAATTGTCAGGCTGTGTCGATCGAGAAGAACTACCTATTTTATTGGTCACATCAACGGGCATAGGTATTTGACTATCATCTAGAATATTCATGCCTAGACCATCCAACCTATTATCAAAGATGTCTTGTTGTTCTTCTTCTTTTACGTTTTGGTTCTCATTCTTTCTCGTCTTTTCAACCATGCACACCCTTATTATCGGCCTGGATGAATCACTAAGATAAGCACGCAACTAAACCTGATCGATTATCTTGAAAGACAGTAGCCTCTGATTTTCAAAGGAGCTGTGTATATAGATGATAACGTGTTCTTCCGGTTGACAATTTAGTCCACAATAGCTGATGATTAAGTTCACAAATTCATCATACGAAACATCACTTTGGACTGCCATAGCTATCGCCTCTAGCATTTCACCCTCTTTCCAATGCCATACATATTGATTGCTCTTCTTAATCTATTGACCATGACAATTTACCCCTATTGTTATTAATCCCTCCATTAGTGGTACCTAAATAAAGTCATTTGTTAAAAATAAGTTGATAGTGCTTTCATAGTACCGTAAATGTATCCCAATAGATGTATAATATGTTGCAATAAGTAAGTGATCAGTCATAACAGATTACTTATCTATTGGGATTCATGTTATACTTTTGAAGCTAATTTCAACAGTCGAGTCATATGTTGTAACAGACTATATATCTGTTGCAACAGATGAAGCGCCTATTGGGATAGATGTTATAGTACTAAATCACCTTTGAAGTTGATTCCAATAGATAAGTGACATATTGCAACAGATAATTAACCTATTGCGATAGATGACTTACATGTTGCAATAGATGACAATCTGTTGGAATCGAGGTCAGGTTCTATCGCAACAGGTTACTAATATGTTGCAACAAATATTTATTGTCTGTTGGAATCGTGTTTAGGTTTTGTTGCAAGAGGTTAATAATCTATTGCAACAGATATTTACCATGTTGCAACAGACTACACGTCTGTTGGAATCGAGTTCAGATTTTATTCCAACAAGTTACTAATTTGTTGCAACAGATATTTATCATGTTGCACCAGATAACTAATCTGCTGCAATAGATGACCCATCTGTTTGATTCATGTTACGGCCTATAGAACCATAAACATGAATCCAACATATCAGTCTTCCGTTGAAACAGATATCTCATCTGTCGCAACAGATGATTTATCTATTTAAAAATATGGCTCTTATATTGAATTCATGATCGAATTCTATCCATTGTTGGAAAAAACAACAGTAATTGTGTACCCAGATGACAAATTCCTATAAAAATCATAATTTTACTTACCAAAGTCACCTATAAAGTAATACCAAAATGGTAAGTGATGTAGGAAACGAAATTTGACCTAAGAAATTGGTCAAATAGCAACAGTAGCGGTGACAATAACAATAACAACAATGGTATACAAGAAGAAGATGAAGATGGTAATGAAGTAGAAGATGATGACAATGAAGAAGAAGATGATGAATAAAGCGACAACAACAATGAACAACAAAAATCGCTAAGAGAGAGAAAACAACAATGGATTAGAAGAGAGAGAAACGCGCCTTTTATTCCCTCCGCTTCCCATTATATTAGGTTAACATTTGAATCAAAGTGTAAATTTAAAAACTTCTGGGCTATTCTCAAACTTATCCAACTTTCTTAATCCATAATAAAGTAATTGTCACCTCCACTCAATTATTAAGACTTGTGTCACCTACGCCTCATTTTAAAACTCTTTTGTCACCTACAGCCCGAACCCCCTTGTATCTTGTAGGTAAATTAGTTAAGTTGGGTGATTTTAATAGTTTTTAAAAATAAGAGGTATAAAATTAAATTTTAAAAAGTCTTTTTCAAAAGTTCAAAAAAATAATTATAAAAACATGGTCCAACACAACTCTAATTTCAACTCCAATTCCAACTCCAGCTTCAAAAATATTTAATTTTCATGGTCAAGCGTCTACTTGATATTATGTTTAGGACCTTTCCACGAAAATGAAAAAAAATTACATTTACTAATTTAGTTGAAGTATTGAGTGTGAATAATTTTCTTTTTCTCGAGAGAGATCAATCATACTGTTTTTCTGACGAATTTAGAAAATAAAACTTATTATAAGGCAACATTTTCACATGTTTGTGTTTGATGCAGATTATGGTTTTTGGGATCCTTAAAAAAATCTTTAATTTTGAAGGATTTATACACTTGACAGTCTGTTTTTAGTTTGGATTTAAAATACTTTTTGATTGTTACAAATCAAGATTTAAATTACTTTTTACAAATCAAGGTTTCTTCATAATGTTACATTATTAGATACTTGAACGGAAAGGTCAGATCACATATCAAAGCAAAACACTTAGAATTACAAATAATGAAATTTCAACTAGTCAACAACAATAACTACTGCACATCTAGTGTGATTGAATAAGTGAGATTTGCGAAAGGTTGAAAGTACGCAAATCTTATTCGTATCTTAGAAGATCGATATGTTGTTTACAATAAATATTTGGCTAAAAGAAATCTAAATTACAAATAATTAATTTATATATAAGCACAAAGTCAAGCAAATCTGATTACTACAAATAAATCGTAACTTACCTCGATTTCCTACTCGAAATCACTTTTAGTTATAATTTAAATAACATAGTGAAAGTGTCTCCTCCTTTCCTGCGGCAACACTTTCATCTTCTTTTTTTTTTTGTTAGACCGGTGCTTAGCAATTAATAACAGTGTTAAATAGTTTACACAGCTTCCACCATAGATCAGTCTGGATTAATAGTAAAAAATAAATGGTTTTGATCCGAGCACAATTAGAGTTTCTAATAAATCTCTCAAATGTAGTTCCTAGCATGTCTGTCCATAATACTTGTTGAGCATACATCGGAGGAGCTGCCAAAAGTTGAGCTTCTTCAAAATATGTAGAGGTTGCTCCATGTTTAGCCCATCTTCATTCAGCAATCAGCGACCTCTTCTTTCGGACACGTTTCAATAGGAGTATCAAAAGTGATTTTCAAGACTCTAGGAATAATAATAACATATTCAGTATAATTTCACAAATAAACTGACATTCGTGAAAATTTTTACGGTATCCTATTAACAATTTATTCACTTTTTCAATCTTCAAAAACTCAATCAAAGTTAAAAACATCACTCTTTCTCATACTTTCTCCATTTTAAAAAGAATGACCTAGTTTGATTTGGTGCGGAATTTTAAAAAATAAAGAAAAATTTGAAATTTTGTGATTTTTAAATTAAATTTATGTCAAATGTACTAAAATATCCTTTAATATTGTAGTCTTAATATCGTGGAAAGTTAGACTTAAAGTATAACTAAAAAAGAAAAGAGTCATTCTTTTCTAAACAGATTAATAAAAAATATGTCATTCTTTTTTTAAAACGAAATGAGTAGTATTCATGGATAGCAAGCTCAACCAATAGTTCAACATTGTCATTGAACTTCAGAAATGATAAAATTCCATCCAGGCTAGATACACCGGAAGAGTCATCAATGTCAAAATTATTGCTCTATTGAATTTGACAATGGGTTTTTTTCTTGTTAAAAGTGACAAAAGAGTTTTGAAATGAGGTATAAGTGACTCAAGTTTTAAAAATTGAGTGTAGGTAACAATTACTTTATTAGTGATTAAGAAAGTTGAAAAAGTTTGAGAATAGC
>NC_061115.1:14327853-14331361 GCF_002878395.1 Capsicum annuum
TTCATGTTTAAATCTGACCCTTGTAGAATTGAATACCAAAAATTTGGCCGAATCAAAGGCTCTTAGATCAACTTTGCTCTAAGTATTTCCTATGAACATTTTTCACCTAATAAGCACTCTTAACACAAGGATAATGATCATTACACTTATATTCACATGAGAATCATTTGTATTAGAGCTTATACACATAGGAATAACGATTATAATTCTAGCTAAAAAATGCAAGGTTTTATAGTTGATAACAGTTCCGACCGATCACTCTTATATTGCAACAAATAAATGATCTATTACACTGAATAGTCATTTATTTCAATATATGAGTGATCTGTTGGAAGAAATCACAGTAATATTCAAATAATTTTTATTATTTCCAATAGATTACTTATTCGTTGCATCAGGTTAGTTATATGCTGCAACAAATTAACTATCTGATGCAACAGATTAACCATCTAATGCAACCAATGCACCATCTATTAGATAAAATACTATCAACTATTTCAATAGGACATGTCTAAGACTTTGATTTATTCCAATAGATCATTTATCTGTTGTGATAGATTACCCTTCTGTTGGAAGAAATCTAAATAATATTGACATTTAATAACAGTTCTAACAGATCATGCATATGTTACAATAGATGAATGATCTATTGCACAGACTAGTCATCTGTTTTAACAAATGAATAGTCTGTTGGAAGAAATCACAATAGTATTGAAACTATTTTTCGTGTTTTCAATAGATTACTTATCCGTTGCAATAGGTTGGTTATATGTTGCAACAAATAATCCTCCTGTTGCAACAAATATGTGATCTGTTGGGACTGTTATTTTACTGTGTTGTACATGTTTGATTTATAGTTATCCTTTTTCTAATGATCATTGATCATTAATTAATTATAATTTTTTTTAATTTTCTTGTTATTTTTAGATTATATGGCTCCCAAAAGAAAAGAAACCGAATCAAGTCCAAGTAAAAGAACAAGTGAAGCAGCTACGCTATATCCACCTCTCTATGAGCTTACTTTATAAGTGTTATCTCAATTAAAAGTAGAATATAATGCACATGGGGATGAGAAATATTTCTGTAACACCCGGAAATCTGATCACCAGGATGCCACACGGTGGTCCGAACTACAAGTAGTCCTGAGCTAACTCTGGCTGCCTTTTCTAAATATGAACCTTAAAATAGGGAAAAATATAAATGAAAAATCATAATATGTAAAGAAAACTGTCTGAATCATCTGGGTATATCTGAATCATACTAATCTCAAAAGTCTGATAAAGCAGATACTGAAAATCTGAGTACTAAAATAAAATTTGAATACTAAATCTGGAAGTCCGACAAGCCTCTACTATTTGAATCTAGAGAGTCACTAGGATAGGCCTAAGTTGACTTAACCATCTAAAATAAAATAAGAAATATCTGCTAATAAACTGAAAGTGTGAACAACTAAGTCCCCGAACTACGAGGACTCACCCACTGCAGGAATGTAGAAGAGATGCTCGAAGATCACTCACACTGCTGAGACTGAGTACCTGAACCTACATTATGAGATAACTTCCAAAACATATGCTTTTATCTTAAATTTTTAAATCAATAGACTGTTGAAGAGTGGGGGGACATCTGTTGGGAGGTTCTTCTAACAAACATACACCATGTGAGCATCAATGGAGTCCCACGTCTGGCCCTCATTAGGTAGGGTTGTTCTACCTTTGTCATCGGAATAGAACATCTAACTAATGTGATCACAATTTGAGTTATCCACGGAGAAGTGGGAATAAATTTGAATCCTATGTTGGCACGTAGTTCTGGGGTATGAAATCGTAGTATCCTTCCCATCTCGGTGCTAAATACTACTCCCATTCTTATGCTCAAGATCTTAAGAAATCCACTTCAAAAATAGCACAAGGGATTACAAGAAAACCAATTATGCTTTTCTTTCTTTAAATCTCAAGTTATCTGAACAAAGTAGATTCTTATCTTAGCTTAGGACCAAAAGGTCAAATCTTTATTAAAATCTGTGAATAATTTTATCTGAGGGTGCTCATGGCATAAATAATCTCAAAATAACAATCTTAAATTGGGGTTTAACAACCCATACATCAATCTCATGTTAAAACATGATCTTAAAAATCCAGGCTTGATAATATACACTCATAATTTATCATAAAATCTAGAAATTACTGCATAATGCATAGAAATATGAATATAGTCATGTAATTTAACTTATAAATCATGGAAAATCTCATAATCTGCAAATAATGATAATGGGCATAAACCGTAACTTTAATTTCATGGGAAATCTCATAAATTGCAGTAAATTTGTAATTAAAATTAAGTTTGGGCACAGGGATGAAAGAATTATCCTTGTTCAAACTCCACATACCTTAATTTGATGATCTAGATGCTAGAACTTGGATCTTGGATCTTTATTGATGTTTTGGAGATGACTTCTTAAAGTTCTTGAATTGGAAATTCTCAATCTTGAAGAGTCTTGGAGAATTAATGGAGAAATTTTGGACTTCTTGGGGAGGAAATATGAGCCTTAGGGTTTTTGCTTGAGAGAGAATGATGAATAAAGCATAAAGTGCTTTGAAATATGGTTAATCTTTTGTTTTTGGACAGATTGGGGGTTGGAGATTTACCAAAATATCCCCTTTAAACTTCTATACGAAACTAGAAATGTATATTTTTCGGAATTGGGTGGCCATCGCGATGCGCCACTATCGTGGTGGATCACTGGAAAAGGGACAAACGGTAACTGGGCTCCCTTCGTGGCGCACCATAATTGTGGAGCCCTTTAGTTTATCATTTTGACCATTGGCGCGACGCGCCAGTAGTGCGAGGTCTAACTGGAAATGGCCAAATGGGAAATTAGCCCTCTCCGCGATGCGGTGCTATTGGGGAGGGCCACTAGAAAATAACAATTGGGATTTTACACTGCCTAGCGACTCGCTAAGGGTCCAAATGACGATGTTTTCCGACAGGAACTTAAAATAACCATAACTTTTTACCCGGTTATCGAATTTAGGCGAATCTTATATCATTGAAAAGCTAATTCAATTTTTTACGTAATGGAAAGTCCAAATATAATGAATTCCACACCAAATAAATATTATTTGTTTTGGAATTTATCCCTTAACACTCTAGGAATGAATTTAAGCTAGAAAAAATCGTTGGGTATTATAGTTTCAAAAGAGATGATCCAAATGCTAATAGCCCTTCCACTGAAGAGTTGATCAAAACCTTCATCATTGATAGTTATCTTGCAAGAATGCAATGAGATGGTGCAACATATTTAAATGCTGATTTGGTGGTTGAGTTAGTGATGGGAAAATCTTTTGACACCTTCAGAAAAATACTTTGAGACCAAAAATTAGATGTTTATTTCAAGGACAACTGCTTTTGGGAATATCTTGATTTGTCAGAGGAAAACAGTGCTCATTTCCAAATGTCCATGTTATATGATCTTCTCAAGCATATGTTTATGTATGAAAATAAAGATAAG
>NC_061115.1:14331461-14340639 GCF_002878395.1 Capsicum annuum
ATAGTTTCAAAAGAGATGATCCAAATGCTAATAGCCCTTCCACTGAAAAGTTGGTCAAAACCTTCATCATTGATTGTTATCTTGCAAGAATGCAGTGAGATGGTGCAACATATTTAAATGCTGATTTGGTGGTTAAGTTAGTGATGGGAAAATCTTTTGACACCTTCAGAAAAATACTTTGAGACCAAAAATTAGATGTTTATTTCAAGGACAACTGCTTTTGGGAATATCTTGATTTGTCAGAGGAAAACAGTGCTCATTTCCAAATGTCCATGTTATATGATCTTCTCAAGCATATGTTTATGTATGAAAATAAAGATAAGATAAATGGGGTGTGGATAAATTATTGTGGCATGCCTGTTTGTTTTGGTTGGAAGGTGTTTGCCATAGTTACTGGACTAAAATATTATCCTCCTTCTCCTTCCTAGCTTATACGTATTATAACCCCCAAAGAGCACCCTACACACCCAAAAAAGGCAATGGAATGTCAATTGATACTGATGACTTGATGTCCCTTGTTAATCCAAGCTTCAAAAGCAAAATTTGATAGAAGAATTGAAAGGTAAAAGACTTTCAAAGAAGTACAAGCAATCATTGTGCTTGGTTTGGTTTGTACATAATATTCTTTGGGTGAGAAATGTTAACAATAACATACCAGTTGGTTTAATAAATCTCTTCGAGGATCTTGAGGCATTTTACAACTATTCTTGGGGTTATGAAAGCTTCAAAATGACTGTCATATATTTGTTGACTTCGTTAATGCCAAAAACATTCAACTTATATGGCTTTTCATGGGCTTTCATGGTAAATATTTGTTTTATTATGATTCATTTATTTTTTATTGAATAATGCTTTTTATTTATTGGCATTATTTTACAGGCTTGGGCATTTGAAGTGTTTCCTTATTTGAGACAACAAGTTAACACCAGGAAGAAGTTTTATGTCCAAGAATCCTGAGATGGTTGTCGACCGAATTGATAAAAAAGTAAAACTTCTTGATCTATTCAATCTCTCGAATAAAGTAGTAAGTCTAATTCTAAATAAATTTTTGTTTTAATTGATGATTTTTTAAATGATTTAATAATCATTCTAATATATGTACTGATTTATTTTAGATTGTGCATCCGTGGCTTGTTTCGACTAGTTGAGAGTTGAAGATGCCATTTTTCTTACTTTACAGTTTGCAAACTTTTTCGGAATCTAAAATCATTGATAGAATAAAAAGGAATTATTTGGAGTAACAACTATCACAGGAAAAATAATTTTGGAGGGTTGGCTTATTATTGTTAGTGGTGATGGAGTTATTGGTGGTGGTAGTGGTGCTTCTATTGTGGCTAATAATGATACTCTTGCAGTTTTTGAAACAACAAACTATTATGATTATGGTCATACTGATTTTATAGATTTTGCCCCTCCCAGCGAATGTTCTGCATGCAAATATCAAAACTGCAAGGCAAATCATGATGGAGTGATTAATGCTATTAATGCATTAACTGTTTCAGTAAAGGAATTGACATTTAAGAGGGATGTCATTCCATCAAAGAGGATTTAAAATCTATACACTCCATTAGAGATTAAGGCGGCTAAGAGGAGAAGAAAATAAATCTCCAAGGCATTATCAAGCATCAAATAAAGCAAAATTAAAACTCCTCTGTCTTTGTCTTGCACTTTTGATCAACGTACAAGGGCCATAGAAGAGCAGCATGAGATGAGAAAGGTGAATATTTATCATCTATTCCAACAAACAAATAGACTACATATCTGTTTCAATAGATGACACATCTGCTGAAAATTATCAGATAGACATAGAATTTATTGCAACCGATAACTAACCTGTTGCATCTGATGCATTATATGTTACAATATATGTCTCATCTATTGTAGGAAATCAAACAGGTTACCAACTATTTTAATTTGTCCCAACAGATGACCCAATTACATCAAGAATTCCTTACTATTTTAGGCTGTTCCAACAGATGAGTAAACTGTTCCGATAGATGAGTCATCTATTGGAACAACTGAGTCATCTGTTAGAACAGATGACTTATTTATTAGAAATTACTATATAAGTTTTTCTACTATTTTAATTTATACTAACAGATGACCTGTTATAACAGATGGCTCATTTGTTGTGACATATTAAATAAAGACTTCCTACTATTTTAGTTTCTCCGAATAGATGAGTCATATGTTGTAACAGATGAGCCATCTATTGGAAATTATCATACATGTTTTCCTACTATTTTAGTTTGTCGAAATAGATAGTCATATATTGTAACAGATGGGCCATTTGCTGGAAATTCTCATGCAGGTCTTTATCCGGTTTTAATTTATCCCAACAGACGACCCATCTGTATAATAGATAGGTAATCTATTGGGACTAATTAAAACAGGAGGAAGGCCTATTTGATTTCCTCAAATAGATGAGTTATCTTTTCTATTTTTTTGTATCTCGGTGATTAACATTGACAATTTTGGCTTTCCAGGTAGATGTCACAGTAGAAGATACTGTTTAACAGCATAATATCATAGTTGATAATCCATTAACTAGTTTCAAAGATTAAGAAAAAGTGAAGCCTGTCAGTTCGAAAGAACAAAAGAATTAGCCGTTTGAAGGATTCAACATCTTGGACGAGGCTCCAAAAAAAACTAACAAAGTTGATCAATGACTATTTAGAATGGATTGTCGAAGGGCTGTTAAAGTTTTAGAAAAACAGGTACATAAATCATTTTTAATGATATTGATTTACACAATTCTTCTTGTAAAAACATATCATTAACACATATAAATCATGCAGAAAATAAAATAACAAACACTATAAAGTGAACCAATTGGCTCTTGGTTTTGATATGTTCGATTTTGTGGTTGCACATTCCAGAATGAAGAATTGATTTTATTTGATGTCACAACCTCAAACCTGCTGGAATGATGAAGTTTAAATGCCATAAATATTACTATTAATACTTTAGTTAATTGTATTTGTGTATTAATTTTATTGTCACGTAATCTGAAATGTTTGATAATATGTGAAACACATCGATGTCATTTTTTACTACATCTAAAAGAAGACTAAGTTGAAAATACCAGAACAATACAGATACACGACATGAAATTATTTGTACGAAGTTTATATCAATAATGCCTATGATAGGTATTGTCAACAACAGCCGAAATTTTCTGAAATGAGGAAAGCTTAATCAACATCATCAAAGATATTAGAATTCCAGCTGGCTTACCTTGGCATGTGGTCGACTAAGTGTACATCCCAATCAATTATAGTATTGAATTCCATTGGATGTTGGCTGTCGTTATTCTAAAAGAGAGGTACATCCAAATTTACGAATCAATGTTGAGAAGGAGACATTTTGGACCGTTGTATGAGATATAAAAGATGGCCAAAATATTACCTACTTACCTTGATATAAGTGCTTTTTGGACCAAAAGGTTCGTACTGATTGATAGATAATTGAAGCATACCAGAATAAAATGGGTAATCCATTTGATGTAGAATATGTTGAAGGAATTGCTCAACAACCTAGTGGTATTCGTAATTATCATGATTTATTTTTTTTCATAAATTTCACAATGCTTATACATTGATTGAAAGATATAGATTATATGATTTTTTCAAACTTAGGGATTGCAATCTTTTTCTTGCTGCTTACTCTGAGTATTTGAGCGATCGATTAGAAGTACCAAATGATGGACTTAATGCTGGATTACTTCATAAAGATATGCTATTATTTTATGGAAATATGGAGAAGCGAAAGCTCAGAAATCGTAAGAAAGTGATATTAAAGATCCAAGACGACCAAAGCCGATTTCAGTGGCACCGGATAAAGAACAACTTGTCCATATTGAATAAATCTTGATAGCTTGAGTTTGTCAAAGTAATAACCTCTTCTTAGAAATCTTTGGCATCAAAACTTAAATTGTTGATTTATTTGTTGAGTAGATCATCTGTACCCACAATAATTTTTTGCATTTTACTTATTTGTTGATTTATTTTATGTAATTTCTGAAGGCTTCAATTTATTTTATTTTGTCTATGAATTTTATTTTATTAATTGAAATAGAATACTAGATTCAAATATTACAATATATAATGGATCTATTGCAACATATGACATATCTATTAGAAATTATTAAACAGATTTAGACATATATTGCAACATGTAGGTCATATGTTGAAAATTATCAAACATATCTTCTTACTATTTTGATTTGTTACAATAGAAGACCTATCTTTTGCAATATGGTAATACCCTGAGAATTCCAACCGATAGTAGAATCATGCTTCAAGATTATGAGAAATAAATTATAGTGCATTGGTAGGCTTATGATCAAGGTTGGTGTGTATTAAGGCCTCAAATATGTCCTAGCTATTAGGTGAATCAAAACATCCCTTATCGATTGAATTCTTGAGAAGGATATTGGTATAGTCAACTTCAAACGAGCATATCTTTTGTTATACTATGTTTTTTTTGATCTCATGACCTACCAACAGATATATAATTGAATTATATTTCCAATGATACCAATTTCGGCAAAATCCAATATCGGGATAAAAAGTTATGGCCGTTTTACAGTGAGCAGTCCAGACTGCCAAAGTACGACGGGAAGGCCGACAGACCATCACGCCTATGATGGACCGTTTCCCAAACCATTGTAACTAAGGCAATAACCCTATTTTCTGGCCAAAAAACAATGGGTTGAAGGGACGGTCTGTCCCTAGGGCAACGGTTCGTTGCCCAAACCATCGGGGACCTCCGTTTAGCAATTTTAAGCCATTTTTATAACGATTTTTGGATCTTTTCAACCCTTTTTAACACCTAATTAAATCAAATCAAAGAACATAACTTCATATTCATCCATAACATCAAAATTAGGGTTTCTTTCAAGATCAAACCTCAAGAACAAGGTTCAAACCCTTGTTTAAGAAAATTCAAGAATCAAAACATCACCATTCAAGAACCTTCAAGAAAATCCTCCAAGAACATTTTCAAGGCTTCAAAACTCAACTTTTTCCATTGAATCAAGCCAAATAAGGTATGTGTGGTTTCAACAAGAATAATTCTTTCATTCTTGGGCCCAAAAACTTGCTTTAAGTTGCAAATTTATGAATTTTGATATGATTTCCATGAAATTTAAGTTAGGGTTTATACCCCATGTTGCTAATTGTATGATTTTGAGATTTTAAGTGATTTGGATATTGAATTACGTATCTACTTTCAAAAAATTAATGCGTATGGTCATATTTTCTAGATTTTAAGTTGAATTATGAATATTTGTATTATCAAGCATGAACCTTATGGTGTTTGACATGAAATTGAAGCATGGGTCATTAAGCCCTAGTTTGTATATTGACATTTCAAGAATGACTATGTTTTAAGCATCCCATGATTAGTTATTTTCAAATTTTGATAAAAAAAGTTGATCTATTGATCCAAGAAAAGATAGGAATCCACATTATTCATACAGTTTATGATTTAAAGCAAAAGAAGTATAATTGGCTTCCATATATCTATGTACTATTTTAAGGTGGATTTCCTAAAAATACTGAGCCTAAGTATGGGAGTAGTATTGAGCACCGAGTTGGGTATGATTCCAAGGTCTCATGCCCTAAAACTACAAGCCACCGTAGGATTATAATTTACCCCAAGTGGGTTAAGATAGTGATCACTAAAGTTAAGGTTCTATTATGATGGCAAGGGTAGAACAGCTCTCCCAACGTGGGCAAGATGTTGGACTCCATGTCAGCTCAAATAGTTTATGTCGGTTAGAAGAAACTCCCAAGTTCTTAGAGTCTCCAAGTCTCCAAAGCTTTATAGTCCTAAAGTTTCCAAGTCCTTGAGTTCCCAAAGTCCTATCCTCCTTAAGATAAAAGCATAAGTTTTGAAAGTTATTGTTTTAAGATTCCTTTTGCTTACAAGCTTTGAGAACAAGATGAGAATACAAATTTTAGAACTAAGTATAATGACTCACGATATTTATGCTACATGTTTAATTATTCATAATTAATGATATTTAGATTTCAGATTTATTCAAGCTATGTGAGTTATTTATATCAGCATGCATGGTTTTATAAAGAGTAATGATAATGTTTACTTATTGCATACAGCCCCATATACTCAGTACATCCTCAAAGTACTGATCCACATATATGTCTATGTGCTACATTGTCTCATAATATAGGTTTAGGTGCTCAGTCTTAACAGCGACAGTGATCTTTGAGTACCTTCATCTACACTTTCACAGTTGGTGAGTCCTCATGGTTCGAGGACCCTTTTCTCTTATTTTCAGTCTTGATATCAGTCATTTATTATTTTCAATTCAGCTCAAGTCAGTTGGAGGTTTGTCCCAATGACTCTCTAGTTCTTTAGTAAGTAGAGGCTTGTCGGACTAATAGTTAGACTTTCCAAATTTTCAGTATTTGTTATCTAGATAATGTTTTCTATTATTTCAGTTCAGATTTGACATGATATAGTATTATTTCCTTGATCAGTTATCCTAAAGTAAGAGTTGATTTAGTAGCAGGCTCAAAAGGTTAGTTGGGGCTACTTGTAGCCTTGAGCACCGTGTGACACTTCGGGATGAGATTTCGGGGTGTTACAAATATATTGACTATATATTGCAAAAGATAGACTTAGATATAAATATCTGCATAATGCAATAGATGAAATATCTGCCAGGATAGATAGTTTTCATCAAACATAAAAAGTTGTCACTACATATAAGGTGACTTGAAATAAAAATTGTCATGGTATTTGTGTTTCTACATCTTGTTGTTTTACATACACAAGCTCTAAATTTTTAATCATTACCCTATAAGCCCAGAACACCTGCATCCTTATCACAATGTTAGCATATAGAAAGGTCATTGGGTCGGTCATTTCTGTGCTGATTAGCAAACATTCGATGTGTGCAAGCGTGTACGACCCATATGCGACACCAGCTTCATTTTTTGAAAGGTCCATAAACTTTTTTTGACCTTCAAAATCCCATTTTCATTCAACACTTTCACTGGCAAATGATTCATCAGTTTACTCTGCCTCAGCAACTTGTAAAATAAGTCCAATAGTGATTGTATCTTGGTAAGAAGATCGGCCTTATCTAAGACAGGTAAATTTCACTCATAAACACTCATTATTCCTTTCTCATGTAGTATCTAAAGAGCCAAAAAATATTTTACGTCCATTTTCATGATTGCAAGAATTCTCTTTGCCTTGATTCAGTCCTTGCCGTATAGATATGGTCTCTTCCCTCTAACATAGTTGATCATATCTTTACCCCATTCAAACTTAGAAACTAGAAAATCAAATCTTGAGCCATTGAGGGTTGTCACTAGATAAATATGTTCATCATATCTATCCTTAAAATTATTGTAGAAGTTGAGGTCCATTATTCGATCGTAAGCATCATAAGCATTCGGGTATGCTAATTTCCTGCCCTTCATGAGGCAGAGAATTTCATCAATATACTATGATATAAGAAGACAATTTTTAAATAGATTAGTAATTTTAAAAAGTAAAAAACAAAGTGGAAAGACGTAACTGATGGTCCATGTATTACAAAGGGTTCTCTGAATGTGTTAACAGATAACCCATCTAATGCATCTTATGCAACAAATGGATAATCTATTTTAACAGATGAACCACTAGTTTCACCATAATACCCAGTTGTTGCAACAGATGTGTCATCTATTGCGTAGCTTCTTCTTCATGGAGTAGATTAGAAGGATAGGTTAGGAAAAGTAAACTTACCGTGTCCACATATGACACTTCTATATTTGTCATCTTCTTGAAGTCTTAGAGGGGAAAGTACTCATGGTGGAGGTTTTTGCGCGTTTCTTGGAATGTATTGTCTTTCTCAGAGAAACCTTCTATTTGGCAGTAAGTTTCGCGTATATGTTCACCTTCTTCAATGGTCCCTGAACTTCATTAACTTTTGGAGGAGGAGTTGTAGTTTTTTTTAATTTCATATTTGAGAGTATATGTCTAATTGCTATTTTCTTCTTCCTAATCTCCACTATAGGAGTGTGTGGCTCTCTCACCTTCTTGAATGGTATGACTCCCCTCTTGGATTTCAACTCCTCTATAACATTAGTGAGTGCATCTAGATTTTAAAAGAGTTTATCATTTCTGTTTATGCAATCTATGCATTTGCAATGAGAACATGAGAGTGAAGAAGGGTAAGAGAGACCATTATAAGGGGTGATTTTAACCATACTTATTTTTGCTTGAGCATCAACATGCTTATCAACATGACTGGCAGCAGCAGTATGGCTGTAACCAACACCACCAACACCCCTAGAAGCAGCACCCAAATATGTTGCAGTAGGTTGGTCATGAAGAGCCTCAACATGAGGCTGACCTTGCCCAACTACTCTCCTTATAGTTGTTGCTTTAGCCAATTCCTTCTTTATTAGATTCATTGTTGGGCCTGTTATTGTATCAACAAGACCTAGAATAATAAAAGAAGTCTTTCCCAACCCCTTCTTAGTGGGTACGATCCATGAATGCACAACCTATAAAAAGGGAAAATATATTTAAATCAAATAATAATTTGGTGGTGTATTGGGTAATATGTTAACACAGACAACTTATGCAACAAATGATCTTTATGTTGCAATAGATGATTTTTTGTTGTAATAGATGATTTATATATGACAACCGATTAACCATCTATTTCATAAGTTGCAGCAGAAAGGTAATCTGTGAAGCAACAAATGGGTAATTTATTGTGAAATATGACCCATCTATCGCAATAGATTACCCATTTATTCTATCAAATAGATAACCTGTTAAGATAAATAGCAATAGATGATCCATCTGTTGCAATAGATGGACCATCTATTTTAATATCTTTCATCGAGTCATATTATTTTACTTGAAAGAATAAAAGACTTACTGTATCATTCGGAGGGTTAAAGAGGTTAACCTCCTCAATTCTTATGTTGCTGTTTGCATCCAAACACCTAAGGATCATTGGATGAGTAACCTCATCGGGGTAATCCTTGACCTACTTTCGAAGGGGAGGAATGACTTCAAATTTCCAAGCCAAAAAAATGTAAACAAGAAGCAAACAAAAAAAGTCATAATAATTATTCAATATAAATATAAACTAATGCAAGCGTAAACAAATAGTGATTAAATTTACCATGCAAGCCCAAGGAAA
>NC_061115.1:14343639-14345071 GCF_002878395.1 Capsicum annuum
CTCATATTCTAATATCATGGGCATTCCGACAACATATACTATTCATAGCAAGGGCATGGAAACCATTCAAGCATAAGGGAACGACAACATGTAACATTTAGTTCATATTGTAATGATTTGGGGATATTAAACTTCATGTGTTTATTCAACATCTCAAACATGGTAGGAAAAGCATGGATATAATTCGCATACATAATTCATATCTTCGTCATCAGACATGCTTCATGCCACTACCATAAGAATACATAATTAGCATGGAAATTCATATTGAAGTGTATAGCTAACATGGACTTGTCATGTGAATATCACGGAATCATGTAAATAGGAATTTCTAGCATCCTAGGTATTTTATCAAACACCTTGCATGCATTCTTTAAGGCATAGGTGGATTTTATACTTGCATTATATTAAACCACCCAAAGTTCATGATTTTCAACCAACAACCATATATATTTCATGAAAACATCCTTAGATATCATCTTGAAACTTAAACATCCATCATCAACATATAAATATTCATATCACCACAAAAATTTTACAAAACAACATTTAAAAACATGATTCTTGAGCTCTACGAACGAATTGAATCCATAGATGAACGCTACGCATACCTTGGAAGGGAGGTTCTTGATGATTGACAGAGGAATTTTCTTGAAATTGGATCTTCAAGCTTAATTATGCAACCCTAGTTATTTTTCTCTCTTAGTGCTCTTGGATGATGAGCTTTGAGATGTTAATAGGATTGAAATGTGTTTAGAAACTATATATTTCATAAGGTTAAGTTTAGGGACGTGTAAGGAGTGTTAAAAGACTTAATTACCCTTAAAATAACTCATAACGGAGTGTTTTGGCACTTGAAATTGACTTAGGTGGTGCCCAAGTGATTGCCTAAGCTAGGTTGGGCGGCGCCTAACCAATCGCCTATGTTTGGGTTGGGCGGCGCCTAACCAATTGCCTATTCTTACTGTCTCTCACGAAAATGGGCATAACTTTTCGCTCGTGTATTAAATTAAGGCGAAATTGGTATCGTTGGAAAGCTAATTCAATTATCTACAATTTGGTGGGTAGAAATATGCAGAAATACCACAGTAACATCGAGTTATACTCGTTCAAAGATGACCTTTGCAAAATCAAGCACTAAAACTTTAAGCATTTTCAACTAATAAAGTCACCAACCACATCACCTCCTAAACACTAATTCACTATTAAAGTCACCTAAACGTAAGCATTTTCAACAAATAAAGTCACCAACAACATCATCTTCTAAACAAAAGTTCACTTTTAAAGTTACCAAAACTTAAGCATTTTCAACTAATAAAGTCACCAACCACATCACCTCCTAAACACTAATTCACTATTAAAGTCACCAAAACTTAAGCATTTTTAAAAAATAAAGTCACCAACAACATCACCTTCTAAACACTAATTCACT
>NC_061115.1:14345171-14347866 GCF_002878395.1 Capsicum annuum
CAACCACATCACCTCCTAAACACTAATTTACTATTAAAGTCACCAAATTTAAGCATTTTCAACAAATAAAGTCACCAACAACATCACCTTCTAAACACTAGTTCACTATTAAAGTCACCAAAACTTAAGCATTTTCAACAAATAAAGTAACCAACAACATCACCTTCTAAACAAAAGTTCACTTTTAAAGTCACCAAAACTTAAGCATTTTCAAATAATAAAGTCACCAACCACATCACCTCCTAAACACTAATTCACTATTAAAGTCACCAAAACTTAAGCATTTTCAACAAATAAAGTCATCAACTAAACCATTTTCAAGCAACTACGTATCAAAACAAAAACACATCCAAAACAAAAAAATACCCTTCAAAGTCGCTAGACTTAACCATTTTCGAGCAACTAAGTGACCTAACAAACCACATTCAAAACAAAAAAAAATCCCCTTCAGAGTCCCTAGACTTAACCATTTTCAAGTTATTAAGTCATCAAACAAGTCACATTCAAAACACAAAATCCCCTTCAAAGTTCCTACTCTTAACCACTTTCAACCTACCGTGTCACCCTTAAAGTCCCTACACTTAATCATTTTCAACCTATCAAGTCACCAAATATAATTACATTCAAAATAGAAAAACACCTACCAAGTCCCTTAACATTCAAGATCAAGTTCACAATATAATTTTCAAGCAACAACAAAAACAATAAAATGTCAAGAACAATGCTAGTGCATCGTACAAGGCCACACACGGCTTCACTAGACTTCAATATGAGCAATCAAAGAAGGATAACAACAATAGTGAATTGCACAAGGCCCCACACAGCTTCACTATGTCCACATACCTTTGATATTTTTCTTAATTTCTTGATATTTCAAAATGGCAGATTCAATCTGCTTATAGATTCTCTCACGAAAAATTGCGATATCAAAAATAATGAGCTTAGAAAATTAAAAGATACACAACTCCATTTTCAAGTTACTACATGTCTACAACATGACTGAACTTTGAGGACATTGTACAAGTTTATGTATACTTAAGGTATAGATATTCTAAAACCCTTAAGCAAGATCAACCTTATCTTTTAGAAAAGTAAAGAAACTAAATTCTGGTCTTGATGCCACAATTTAGAAAGATACAACACAAGGAATACAGAGAGTATTGGAGAACTCTAAATGAAATATGAATAAAATATACTATATGACTCCTTGTATTGAAGTTTTATCAAATAAGAAAATTGTGTAATATTGGAAATCTTTATTATTATGAAATCATAACTAAATAAACTCTGCATGTTCTTAATGATTATCTTGAAAATGTGGAATCTTTCAAACATTGAGGACTAAAAATCTGTGGGACTTATGGATCATATCTCAAAACTTTCAAAGACAAGTAAACTTACCTAAAGACCCTATCTTTAAGAACATTAGTTCAATCTATGGGATTAAAGAGCTTTGCTTTAACTCTTTTAATTGGCACTTTTTATCTTATTCATGTAGATATCTGTAGATTTTACCATGATTAATGGTATGTACAAGAATATTTTTTTTCCTTTCTCCTATATAGTAACCCTCCTGGATCCTTTTGTTTCTATAATAATAGTGTTGCTATACAAACCCTCAAAGTTTGTATGTTAATCTTAGCGGAGTTAACTAAGTTTACCTCTAAACGGAGGTTGCTGGCTGGCTGGTGGATAGCTGCTTCACTAGCTACTGGTGCTGCCGGTGTTGGTTGAGATGGCTGTCGGCTGGAGCAGCGACAGCTGGCGGCGGCTTAACGGAGGAAGCTAGAGCAGTGATGGCAGGCGGCATTGGGATTCCATCGACGACTGGCGGCTTAACATTGGTTCCGTCGTCGTTGATAGAGAGAGGAAGAGGGAGAAGAGAGGGAGATGAGGGTGCGACTATTTTTGTGAAAAATGAATTAGGGTTTGGGTTATTTTGTTTAAAAGTATGATAAATGGTGGATTTAATCTCAGCCATTGATCGGATGAGATCAATGGCTATGATTAAAATTGAAAGGAGTCAAATGAAATTGAAATTGAGGATTCTAATTTGAGGTCAAATTGGAAATGAATTTAGGCTAAAATTGACATAGACATATATAAAATGTGTCTAGAAAGTAAATGAATTGGGAAAATTGAATTGAATTAGGGTTGTTATTTTAGGAAATGTAATAAAAATGTCGATATTAAAATAGATTACATATATAAAAATTATTTTTTTTAATAAATTTTATAATACAATATCAAATTAATTTAATACAATGCATATATAAATATATATATATAAATCATATATTTAGTTATTTTATCATCACATTAACATGAGTAGTATATTTCCTCAACGTATGATAATATCAATGAATTTTGCAAATTACGATAAATTTTTGGTTAGTTAAATTTTAAATACGATATTATATCTCATAATACAACGTGTTAATCAGATAAATTATCAATTTTAATTTTATATATACATACCTCATAATACAACGTGTTAATCAGATAAATTATCGATTACTTGTCTTACGTTTGAAATATAAAAGCGCCCACTTGTGGTCGCTTTAAAAAAAATAAAAAAAATTAAAAAACCTACCACAAGTGGTCAGTTTTGTATTACTTTTTTAATTTTTATTTGGAAAATAAATAATAATTAATTATTATAATTTTTTAAAATATAAAAGAGACCACTTGTGGT
>NC_061115.1:14347966-14364048 GCF_002878395.1 Capsicum annuum
TCGTTTTTTTTGAAAAAAAAGTAAAAAATAATCAAAAAACCGACCACTTGTGGTCGTTTTTTTTTTTATATATTTTTTAATTATTTTTTTCAGAAACCGTCCACTAGTAATCGTTTTTTCTAGAAAAAAAATTAAAAATTATTCAAAAACCGACCACTTGTGGTAGGTTTTTAAAATATTTTTTATTTTTCTTAAAAACCGACATCTAGTGGTCGTTTTTTTTATTTTTATTTTTTTACTTTTTTTCATTGGCAAAATAAATAATAATTAATACTAAAATTATTTTAATTATTATTTTGATTTTTTAAAATAAAAAAGCTACCGCTTGTGGTCGCTTTTTTAAAAAAAAAATTAAAAAAAATTAAAATTTGACAACTAGTGGTCGGATTTTTCCGACCACAATGGTCGGTTTTTTGTGGTTGGTTTTTGTCTTTTTTTTTTTATTAGTGATTACTCCTCCATCCTTAGTTGGTCTTAGGTTCAAAATCTAAACATGATATTATATTTCATAGAAAAAGTTTTATCTTACCTAATGAAACTTTTGATAAAAATTTGAACTATTTTGTATTAACCATACCACACCTACACTTACCCACCGCGAGAGTTTTGACGTGTTGTCATGGCAAAGGGATATAAGGAAACCCATACGTTGTTTTTGTTTAATAGAAACTTTAGATTCAATATATATTATTACCTTATATACTCTTCTCAATTGGGTATTTAAATCCTAACATAAATTTACTAATATTATATTGCTCGTGAATCTCTCGACCGCAATTGTAAAACTCTCTTCGTAGCTACAATAATTCGTTGAACGATGGCCAGATAGTAATTGTACTTGATGAGCCTGCTAAGTATACTTTCCACAATGCACTGTGAGTTAATTTTTAGATTTTCAGATACGTTTAGACTTGATGACCAATTATTTGATATGTTTCTCAACATTGTTTTGATTTTTCAGTTCTAAGGCCTTATAAAGGTACACAGGCATCAAGAAAGATATATTTGTGTGAATTTGATTTATATATCACGCTTGTATACGGTTAGAAAATGATTTTTTTTTCCTGATGTTAAGTCATAAGAAGTGGAGCCAAGGGTTCAACTTTTACATTTTACACTTCAAATTTGATTCTCTTTTCATATGGATGTAGGTGTGGTGCCAAACTGCCAATTTCAGCTACAACTGTAGAAAAAGAGTTTATTGGCATTGGTGTGGTTGCAGTGGCGGAGCCATAGCCAACGAAGGGTGGTCAGATGAACACCCTTCGTCTGTTGAAAAAGTAAAAAATAGAATTCAGAAATTTCCTCTTACCCATTGATAGAGCACCGTTAGGTGTATATATATATACAATTGCAGAGAATGAAAAGAATATTCTAGCCTCTGACAAACATCACAGCTGGCCTATACATGATTGACTGAGGTATAACTAATTTATTCTCAACAATATAGACAAGGACAGAACAATAAATCTGTACACTATATTATTCAGATATTGTTTTTGTATTTGGGTTGTATTCATTCTGTATGGAGAAGCTGGTGTGTGGATTAACATTTGGCTCTCCATGGTGAATTTGGGTTTGAGGCCCGATGCTTTTCATAAGTCCAGAAAGAGCCAAATTTAACTTATCAGATAAAAGTTTCTTTCGACAATCTTTTACTGTTTGTTTCTCCGAAAAAGGATGTTGATCATCTATCTTCTTCTCTGATGAGAGGTGAAAGTCAACATCGTCGGAATTTTTTTCCAAGTATTTAGGTTAAATATAGATATTTATGGTTATATACATGTTGTTGCACACCCTTGACAAGCTAGAGGAGCATAGTCTAGTGGCCAAGAGTGTGCATTTCCACATCAACAACCTGAGTTCAAACCTTGACAGGTCTAGCAGTGCTTTATTTTCATTGTTTTTTAAACAGTTCTTTGCCCAAGGGAAAATTTGAATATCCTTAACCAAAAGTTTGGCTCCGATGCAAAGGGCATCCTGAAAGTTCTCGCCATGTACGAGGGCTGAAAGAATCGAATGACAAAAATTTATTGTATAAATTGATAACTAGGTATAATTATGTTGTTATACTCTGTATTATTTCATGCAAAATACTATATATAATGGCATTATATTTATTAGCTCACAGCAACGTTATGTTTATCGAGCTATTGGCACAGCTTGCATTGCGACTAGGGAATTGTTTTCTTTCTTCTTTGACATATGAAATGATTTTAAATTGTCAGTGTGCAGATTAATGATGGTAGCAATAAAGTGAAGAAGACATTAGAGACAACCATCCAAAAAACTAATGGTTAAACGGATGAGAAGGAAATGACTCAATGATCAACTCTCTATGCTTAGATTCAATGTACCCAAAATAAGCAAAGTGATTAATTAATTACCTTATTATATACTCTCGATAGATTTCATTCATGTTTTGTTTGAATTTATATCCTAATTTTATCACAATTATTCATCGTGTAGGACATATAAATTCTAGTTTTTTCTTATCGAATTCTATAAATTTAGGACTAATCTTATTTTTTATGTATAGTTCGAATGAATGTAGTATGAAAAAGGCAAAGATTTGGATCGATTAATAAGCGATCAAAAGGTGAAATTTTTTTGAGATCAGCTTGATATATCGAAGTAATGATCCATATTTTTGGCGATCAAACATATCCCAGATAGATCCAAAATCCTACATTTTGGAATCACGAAAAAACATTAAGAAAGAAGAATCAAAAGACTAATACAAACTTGTGTTCACAATAATGACAAATAAGATCACATCTATTTATTTATTTTCTGATTTTGCAGTTTTTTTTTTGATAAAGTTTATTTTCGATGTCTACATATATTTCTTAATATTTTCTTTATTAATTTGTGTCAAGTTTTTCATTTAATTGAATCTGTAAAATACACGTGCAACACACGTATACTAGTTTTAAGTGTCTTAGTTTGTTAATTTCGATATGTAAACAAGTTTAAAGACAGGAAACATGAAGTTTCCATATTCAAAATTAAAATAGAAAATCAAAAAACTTTAATTTTAGATCAAACTAACTAAAAATATCTTATGTAAAGAAATATTGCTACCACAATCACAATTTAGTGTCATATTTCAATTTTACGTGAATAACAAGATATTTTATTAATTTTGTGAAAATAATTTGAATTCATTAGGTCAAATTCAAGGAACTATAGTCACTTGCTAAATTAGCTAGTGAATCTGTTTGTTTAAATATAAATCTGAATAATTTTTTGAGAACTATTTAAATTTATCTTGACATAGTCAAAAAATTATACACTTAATGAACTAGCATAAGAATTTAATATTATTGGAAGATATATTTTATAGCAATAAAAAAGTTTGGTTACCTAAATAAAATCAAGCGAGTAAAGTAAATTAAAAAAGAGGAGCCGAGGATAGTGTAATTGTGAAGAAGCACCAAGAAAAACATATAAGATAAAATCTATGCAGAAAATCAATCACCTTAAAAATATCATCAAAAATAGAATTGTCACGAATTTTGCACGTAATTTAAATATATATAAGAACCTACAAAATATTGAAATCATAAGCCATAAATGTTAAAAATAAAAAAATAAATGATAAATTTTAAATAACTTCCTCAATTGGTGTAAAATAATCCTATTAACACAACAATAACATTTTTCTTTTGAAATAACTGGTTTTATAGCTCTAGTCTATTCACACCAATGCACTTTAAAGACCCTTCTCGACTTTAATTGACATCTAATAAACTGAATTGCCGAAACTGCAACATAGTTTTCAAGGAACAACTTAGCAAACAAGAGTGCACATATAAAATGCGCACAGACTAATTTGTTGCTTCATTTTATTCAAGTTTTCAAGGATATACCTACGCAGACAAGACGAGACATTTGAACCAAGAAACGATACAATTTTTCTTCTTTGTTTAATTTAATCCACAAATGAGAGTTGGGACAGGATCGATTTGCTTCTTCATTTTTTCAATCTATTTTTATTTTTTTTTCTCATAAAGTGAAGGACTCAAATTGATTGACAGTCAAATGTCAGTAAGATTCTATCCAAATCTTATTCTGTTATTGAACTTTGTTTCCCCCATTTTTGCACTTTGTTTACCTATACAATGATGGTTCAATTAAGCAAGTATTTTGGTTTTGTATTTGTGGACTATTGTAATAAATGTTGGAAGACTAGAAACAAAATCGTCAAATGCTTACTTTTTCTTTTTTCTTTCTCCTTTTTCCTTCTTTCAACTTTGTTTCAAAAAAAATTGTCACAATCGGGGTTTATCAAAAACAAGTTTTGTGTCCCACGAAGGTAGGATTAAGGTTTTACATTTTAGCCTTTCCTAATCCAACCAGTATGTTGCACCAGACATGTAGTTGTGTATTAATTTAAATACAATGATTTATTGCACTCACATATCATACAAAGGGTACATACACCATATATTTGATTTTAAAATATTTGTCGCCTCCTCTTTGTGGTAACATTGATTTTTTGTAAAATCAATTCTATATTTTATTTTTATGGCCACAAGTATATATCAATGTTTTATGTCCTTCTTTCACAATTTTGAATGAATATATGCTATAGCTAATTTAAGTTTGATATAACCAAAGTAAACAGTGATTGAAAAAAACTATTTTCTCCCTTTTCGATACAAAACTATATGCACAAAGAGTCGAAGTACTTTCTGGTTGAAATTTCGATAATTTTATTTGTTCTAAATTTGGACTCGTTAGTATGAAGGGAAGATCATACTTTGTGCGAGCACGAATTATGAATTTAAATAATCGATTGATTTAAATTTTATTTTTAATTTCACAGTAGACGTTCAATATGTGTGTGTGTATATATATATATATAGAGAGAGATATATAGATATATTGAAATTAGTTGAAATACATAGTTATTAAATTTTAATTTTAAACTATTAAAAGTTACACGTGCGAGGCACGTGCTGTTAAAGTAGTATGTAGAGAGAAAGAGAGAGAGTTAAGTATTTTTTATTTTAAATTTCAATAATTTTATTTATTCCAAATTTGAATTCATTAGTATGAAGGGAAAATCTTACTTTGTGCGAGTATGAATTGTGAATTTTAATAATTGATTGATCTAGATTTTTATATTTAATTGATTGTCAAAGGCTTACTCTTTCCTTTTTATGTTTCCCTTTTCCTTCTTTCAACCCTGTTTCAAAAAAATACAAATAAAATAAAATTTCAACCGAAGGTTTATCAAAAACAAGTTTTGTGCCCCACGAAAGTAGGGTTAAGGTTTTACATTTTAGCCTTTCAACTTGTGTGTTGCACTAGGTATGTAGTTGTTGTGTATTAATTTACATATAATAATTTATTGCAAGTGCTCACATGTCATACAAAGGGTATATAAAACATAGATTTGATTAAAAATGTTTGTCGCATGCATCCTCTTTGTGGTAACACTGATTTTTTCTAAGTTTAATTCTAGATTTTATTTTTATGGCCATAAATAAATATCAATGTTTTATGTCCTTCCATAATTCTAAATGAATATTTGCTATATCAGATTTAAGTTCAATATAAACAAAGCATAACAATGGTTGCGAAAAAAATACTTTCCCCCCTTTTTCGATATAAAACTATATATATAGAGAGTCAAAGTATTTTCTGGTTCAAATTTTGATAATTTATTTGTTTTAACTTTGGCGTCATTAGTTTGAAGGAAAGATCTTACTTTGTGTGAGCATGAATTGTGTGTATATATATATACACACACACACACACGCATATATATATATATATATATATATATATATATATATATATATATATATATATATGATATTTATTGAGATTAGCTAAAGTACATAGTTATTAAATTTTAATTTTAATCAATTAAAAGTTACACGTTCTTTTAAACTAGTATGTATAGAGAGAGAGAGATAAAGAGAGTTGACTATTTTTTGTTTTAACATTTGTTCCAAATTTGTACTCATTAGTATGAAAGAAAGATCTTACTTTGTGTGAGCATGAATTGTGAATTTAAATAATTGATTGATTTAAATTTTTATATTTAATTTTACAATAGACGTTCAATATGTTCGAATTTATATACATACATACATATATATATATGTATGTATGTATATGTGTATATATATATATATATATATATGTAGAGTACATAGTTATTAAATTTTAATTTTAAACGATTAAAAGTTACACGTGCGAGACACGTGCTGTTAAAGTAGTATGTTGAGAGAGAGAGAGCTGAGTATTTTTTATTTCAAATTTCAGTAATTTTATTTATTCCAAATTTGGATTCATTAGTATGAAGGGAAGATCTTACTTTGTGCGAGTATGAATTGTGAATTATAATAATTGATCGATCTAGATTTTTATATTTAATTGAATGTCAAATGCTTACTCTTTCATTTTTATTTTCCCTTTTCCTTCTTTCAACCCTGTTTCAAGAAAAAAAAAACACTTTCCAATCGAAGATTTATCAAAAACAAGTTTTGTGTCCCACGAAACTAGGGTTAAAGTTTTGCATTTTAGCCTTTCAAATTCAACTTGTGTGTTGCACTAGGTATGTAGTTGTTGTGTATTAATTTACATATAATAATTTATTGCAAGTTCTCACATTTCATACAAAGGGTACATAAAACATAGATTTGATTAAAAATGTTTGTCACATCTTCTTTGTGGTAACATTGATTTTTTTTAAGTTCAATTCTAGATTTTGTTTTTATGGCCATAAATATGTATCAATGTTTTATGTCCTTCTTCCACAATTCTGAATGAATATATGCTATATTTGATTTAAGTTCAATATAAACAAAGCATAACAGTGATTGCCTAAAAATATTTTTCCCCTTTTCTGATATAAAACTATATATATAGAGATTCGAAGTATTTTGGTTCAAATTTTGATAATTTTGTTTGTTTTCACTTTGGCGTCATTAGTATGAAGGAGAGATCTTACTTTGTGTGAGCATGAATTGTGGATTTAAATAATTGATTAATCTAAATTTTTATAATTAATTTCATAGTAGATGTTTAATATGTTCGAATCATATATATATATATATATATATATATGATATTTATTCAGATTAGCTGAAGTACATAGTTGTTAAATTTTAATTTTAAAAAATTAAAAGTTACATGTGCGAGCCACGTGCTTTTAAACTAGTATGTAGAGAGATAGAGAGATAGAGAGACATAAAGAGAGTTGAGTATTTTTTGTTTTAATATTTGTTCCAAATTTGGACTCATTACTAAGAAAGAAAGACCTTACTTTGTGCAAGCATGAATTGTGGATTTAAATAATTGATTGATCTAAATTTTTATATTTAATTTCACAGTAGATGTTCAATATGTCAGAATCATATATATATATATATATAGCTGAAGTACAGAGTTATTAAATAGTAATTTTAAACAATTAAAAGTTACACTTGCGAGACATGTGTTGTTAAAGTAGTATGTAGAGAGAGAGAGAGAAAGAGAAAGATGAGTATTTTTTGTTTCAAATTTCAATAATTTTATTTGTTCCTAATTTGGACACATTAGTATGAAAGGAAGATCTTACTTTGCGCGAGCAAGAATTGTGAATTTAAATAATTGACTGATCTATATTTTTATATTTAATTGGTTGTTAAATGCTTACTCTTTCCTTTTTCCTTCTTTCAACCCTGTTTCAAAAAGAAATCTTTCCAACTGAGGATTTATCAAAAACAAGTTTTGTGCCCCATGAGGAAGGGTTAAGGTTTTAAATTTTAGCCTTTCCAAATCCAACTAGTGTATTGCACTAGGTATGTAGTTGTTGTGTATTAATTTTAATACAATGATTTATTACAAATGCTCACATGTCATACAAAGGGTACGTAAAACATAGATCTGATTAAAAATGTTTGTCACATCCTCTTTGTCGTAACATTGATTTTTTGTAAGTTCAATTATATAATTTGTTTTTATGGCCACAAGTATATATCAATGTTTTATGTCCCTTTCCACAATTCTGAATGAATATATGCTATATCTGATTTATGTTCTATATAAACAAAGCATAGCAGTGATTGTAAAAAAAATACTTTCCCCGTTTACCAATACAAAACTATATAGCGAGAGTTTAAGTATTTTCTGGTTCAAATTTCGATTATTTTGTTTGTTTTAAATTTGGCGTCATTAGTATGAAGGAAAGATCTTACTTTGTGTGAGCTTGAATTGTGGATTTAAATAGTTGATTGATCCAAATTTTTATAACTAATTTCAAGTAGCTTTTTGATATGTTCGAGTCACAAATAATATGTATGTATATGTATATATATATATATATATATATATATATATATATATATAATAATAATAATAATAATAATAAACAATTAAAAGTTACACGTGCAAGACGCGTGCTTTTAACCTAGTGTGTAGAGAGAGATAGAGTTGAGTATTTTTTGTTTCAATATTGTTCCAAATATCGACTCATTAGTATGAAAGAAAGATCTTACGTTGTGCGAGCATGAATTGTTGATTTAAATAGTTGATTGATCTAGATTTTTATACTTAATGCCTCAATAGATGTTCAATATGTCCGAATATATATATATATATATATTGAAATTTGTTGAACTGCATAGTTATTAAATTTTAATTTTAAATAATTAAAAGTAACATGTGCGAGACAAGTGTTGTTAAACTAGTATGTAGAGAGAGAGAGAGAGAGTTGAGTATCCTTTGTTTCAAAATTTCAATAATTTTATTTGTTCCAAATTTGGACTCATTAGTATGAAGGGAAGATCTTACTTTATGCGAGCATGAATTGTGGATTTAAATAATTGATTGATCCAGATTTTTATATTTAATTTCATAGTAGATTTTTAATATTCTCGAATCACAAATGAAAGAGAAACATGACGCTAAGAAGAACAAGAATTCCGAAGAACACAAGAAAGACAAATCAGAAAGTGCCCAAGAGGGCTCGTCCAAGAAGATATCACTTGCCAAACAAAATTCGAAAGCTATTCATGGTACTTAGTTAATCAGTTCAACATCTTATAATTGACTTATATTAATAGGGCTCATTTGATATGGGAATAATTATTTTCGAAATTAATCTTAGGATGAATTTATCATATGTTTGAGATAAAATCACGACATAAGTTATCTTCGTATTTTAGTGTTATTTTTTTGGTTCATTGAGGTAAGATAATAATCCCAGAATAACTTATTTCTCAACCAAACAAGCCCTTAAATATAGTTTATGTAAACGTGCAAGAGTGGAACCAATGGGCTGTACTATTTGAAGTGATATTTGTACATATGGCCCGACCCAAATTGAGCACCTTTTTTAATTTAGGGTCCATTTGGTTGAGGAATAAGTTATTTCATGATAAGTTATTCTGAGACTTTTGTTCCACCCTCACTTTGATACAAAAATAATAATACGGTTCCGGGATAACCAATCTTGAAATAAGTTTTTTCGCGAGTTTATCTCGTCCGAACATGGAATAAACTCATCCCAAATTAATAGAATTAGTTATCCCTTATCCCTCAAAACAAATGAGCCTCTAGGATTTGTTTGATATCAAGGAAAATGTTTTCGAGTGGTTTCTTATTTTTTTTTTGTTTTCAGTACGTAAATAAAAAATATTATTTTGAAAGTATTTATATATATTTTGAACAAATGTAATGGATGGTGAAGAGGATTGATAGGTGTGTGGGGTGGTGGAGATGGGAAACTAAGAATTGGCAAAAATATAAATTTTGTTAAAAGTGTTCAAGATTTAATGTATACGTATAAAATATGTTTTAATTTATATACTTCGTATAATTTAATATACGCATAAGATAACTTTTCAAAAAAGGGTGTTTAACTGATCATCATTCTCCATATGTAGATACGCCACTAGGATGTCTCGTATGAAAATGAAGTGTGTTAGAGAGATAAGACCGAACAAAATGAAATATGAAATGCCACTTGTGAAATAATAATATCTTAAAAGTATTTTTTTTAATGCTACCATAGTTATTTATATGGCCATATTACTTGAGAAAATTGAAGGAAAACTGTCTTTTAAGTCTTGAATAAAGGATTTGTGACATTGATCAACTTAAAAGGGTCAGACATAATTAGGAAACTTGATTAAGTTAATTGTGGACTTGATTAATATTTTTAAAACTTTCTAATCTTTTCAAAAACTCAAATCAACTCACACCCTCACGTCTCCAAATCAACCGTCTCCCTCCACTCCCCTCTCTCTCTCGACAGTTTCTCTCAAACTTGTTCCAACCAATCTCCGACGACTTCAACCTGCAATGACTAATAGTTGGGTTTTGAGTTTTTTTTTGACTTTCAACCATCAATCAATGTGACAACATTGCTATCTGGCAACAACAACTTTGAGTTTTTCGTCGTCTCTTTTCTTTTTTTCACAGGTAAATTAGAGCTTTTTAGTTATAAAGAAAAAAAGAACTTGAGCCAACTTCTATTCTAGTATTGGTTAATAATTTCAATATTTATTGCTTAAATTTGAAATGGAGAATGAAGAAAACCCTAATTTCTGGTGTTACTTCTCTTCTCTTTTTGTTATTGTAGTTCTTATTGTCGAACTAATGATTTGATTTGTTGGTGTCTGTTGAGTTTTTTAAAGTTTGATTTTTTTAGTTGTGTTTGTACAAATAAAACAACAATATTAGTGTTTTTGGTCATTGTTGATGTTCTTGGTATGTGTTGTGTGTGTGTGGTATTGGTGTTGATGGGTTGATTTATTGTTATTCTTGGTAAAAATGGTGTATTTGATATTAAATGGTGATATTGCTGTTGTTCTATTGAACAAACTTTTGTTACTATTTTTTTGTGACAGATGAACCATTTGATGCAACAGATGAACCATTTGATGCAACCGATAAACCATCTGTTGAATGAAATCCTATCAACTATTCCAATAGGACATTTCCAAGACTTTGATTTCTTCTAATAGATCATTTATCTCTTGCGACAGATGACCCTTTTGTTGGAAGAAATCTAAATAATATTGACAGTTGATGTAACACCCCGAGACCACCCCTAGATGTCACACGATGCTTAAAACCACAAGTGATCCTAAGCTAACCCATGATACTTGCATAACTCGTGAGCAACTGAATATGTTACATAAATCTAAAAGAAATAAGCGGAAGAGATGTCTTTGCTAAATATGTTCAATAAAAAATAGTTTAAAACATTTACGCTTTGGTTATACAAAGCAAAACTGGAAGTAAATACATCAACTCTGAATGACCGTTTATGAAGCCTCTACTAGTATTGACTAAAGGTAGCTGGGACAAGACCCCACCTATCCCTAATCAATACGACTGAAATTAAAAAAATGTTACTAGAACTATAGTTGAATCAAGTCTTTGAATAAAAAAAACTCATCACTTGTTGTCTGGAAGCTGCTTACTAGCTGAGTATGATGTGTGGACTATAACTAGTACCTACATTATGAAACAATGTAGCCATACAAACGTATATGTGGGTTACTACTTCTGGAATGTACTGAGTATATGGGGGTGAATGCATAAGTAAAACAATATCTGAATATTCATATAAACTTTCAATGATACTTGCTAAGTGTAATTGACTCACCTTGAACTTTAATAAAACAAAAGACTGCAAGATCATAAACATGAGTAATGAAGCATAAGAATAAACTTTGTGAGCCATAACACTTAGTTTCTAAAAGTATTAATTTTTATTCTTTCTTTTGGGAGGTTCTTTTAACCGACATAAACTATGTGAGCTATCATGGAGTCCAACGTCTTATCCACGTTAGGAAGAGCTGTTCTACCCTTGCCATTGGAATATAATATTAACTTAAGTGATCACTGGACTTCATCCATATTGAGAAAAAGCTTAACCTATGGTGGCTCGTAGTTACTAGGAATTTAGGATACACTCATTCGCATTCCCTTCTCGGTGCTAAATACCACTCATAAAATACTTATATGAGTTTAGGATACACTCATTCGCATTCCCTTCTCGGTGTTAAATGCCACTCATACTTTAGGAAATCAACCTTAAAATAGCATAAGGGTTTATAGAATGAAAACCAGTTATGCTTCTCATTACTTTGAATCATAATCAAGATGAACAAATATGGATTCCATATCTTATCTTAAGATCTAAAGATCAATCTTTGCTTTGTATCATAGTATAAACTTATCAATGGACCTTAAGAGCATAATCTTCTTGTAAACTCAATACTTGTACTTAGGGCTTATACATGCTTAAATTCTTAGGAATTCATGATAAAACCTCATGCTCAATAATCATCTTGAAATCTTTCAACAATATCAAGTCAAGATAATGAAATTAAAATCACCATATGAATCTTGTAATTCAAAACATGAATATCTGCAATTCTTAATGCACTTAAAGCTTTCAATCTCATGGTAGCAATACACTTCAAGAATATAGCAATTTGGGTATGAAACCCAATTCAAAATAAATGAATTTAAATCTTAAAACCATGCACTTTGGGCACAAGGATGAAAGAATAACCTTGTTCATAAACCCCACATACATCGATTGGTCTAATTCTTGAAGAAAACTTGAAATTGGAACTTAACTTCTTTAGTTCTTGAGAGAAGAAACTTGAATTTGTTCTTGGAAAGAGGGGAAGGGTTTACGTGAGTTAATCTCATGAAAAGTAGGCAAATAATGGCCTTTTGGGGCTTTAATCCATCACTTGGGTGCTTGGGGGCAAGGGGGGAATGACCAAAACTCCCTTTGGACTTGTACTTATAGATGCAGGAAGCATATCCTCCGCGTCGCAGAGGCTAACACTATAACGACCTAAAAATTTGATGAAATATGTGAAATTTGTGATTTTGTATGATTTAACTGTTTTACACCTCGTAGTTGCATTATGATAGTTCTGGGGTGTGGGAGTGATTTGCATGATTTTCAATACATTTTGGTATCATTTATGTGATATTGTGGTTGTTGATGGTTTCAAGAGCCTGATTTTAGACTTATGTGGATATCTTTTGATCCGTGCGATGGATGGCCGAACGAATTATGTCAGTAGCTCCTTAATATTAATTTTAGGCTAGGTAGACCTTTGGTTCAGATTTCGGTGCATCCGAGCTCATTTCGACCAATTGGCCAGGAAGTTACAAAATTGAAAATTTAGGTCTGGGACCCATATTTGGTCGAAACGACCTCGGATGGAAAATTGACTTCGCCAGCAGATCCAGAATATCAAATTTAGGGTGTTAGAATATTTGGCATAATTTTATGGCTTTTAATATCATTTCGACCTTCGATTTGAAAAATTGTGATTTCAGATTTTGGGGGTCAACTTTGTGAAAATGATGTTTTTTTGAAAATCTGATATTGTCATCGCGTCTGAAACATTGAATTTAGTATGGTTGCTTAGTTCGTTTGCATGTATCGGGATCTGAATAAATTTCGAGCACCCCGTCGAAGTCCGATCAACCAACAAAAATACTGCTATTGCAGAAATAGCAGATTTTCACCCTTTTTGGCCCATTTTGCTTATTTTCATCTTGGCTCTTGGGAGTTAAACCCTAAAATAGTGTGGTAGCTTAAAAGTAAATATTGTGATAGCTTGGAAAGCTAGATTAACACCTTTTTCTTGGTTTTATTACGGATTAAAGGTAAGAATTCACCATTTTCTTAGTAATTTCTTGATTAATTTCTCGAAACCCCAAAAATCTTAGGGTTTGATTTTAAACCCCATTTTCACTTAATAATATTTTTATCTTATAATTACTAGTTTTTCATTAATTTAACCCTTAAAACAACTTCGATTCTTGATTTTTACCCCGGATTTCAAAGATTTTACCCGGTAAAGCTCAAAAATGATTTTTCTTCGATTTGAACCCCATTTTTGACTCGGTTTAACTTGATTTTTAATCTGTAGTTTCCTAAGAATATGAAGATCATATTTTTAAAGTAAAGTTTTGATTTTGTCCTTCTTTTTTAGAAACTCATTTTGGGGGCCAGTTTTGACCTCGAACAAAAAATCGTCAATATAGGTATCGCTGGTTTTATATTGACACATATATTTTATATTTGATATTTTTAGTGGAGTTCAGAATTATTTGTGAAAATTATGGTCACAGGTTCAAGTGTAGCGGACCGGTTTTGACTTTTGAGGTAGGTTATGGCTTAACTCTTTCAGACTGGGTTGGGTAGTAAATGATGATACAAAATGCATGATAAGGGTGAAAATTAATCATAAAAAATGGATATTTATGTATTGTGCCTGTGTGGGGGCCTATATGTGATGTAATTGTCGAAATTGAGTTATTATGTGATATGTGTGACCGTGTGGGGTACTATGTGTTATTGATAGTCTCGAATACATGTGAAATTGTATCGTGTTGTTAAAATTCTTAATGTGATACCATTGGTGTATTATTATTATATTCATACTTTATTGGCATATGAGACATGTGAAAATTCTTGGATGAAACAAAAATAATGAGTGGGTATTGACTCATGTGGTTGTGAAAATATATCATTGTGGTTGGTTGTGGAATATATCATGTGGTTGGTTGTGGAAATACTCATTGTGATTTGCTGTGAGCATTACATCTTCATATCATACTCATTCATGAAACATTGGTACCACCGTGGCAACATCTGACAAACACTGGCAACACCTTTTTAAAAGATATTGTAACACCTTATAAACCCTTTATGAGGGATGTGCCGGGAAAGAGATATGAAATATTTGGATTGTATACGGGTTGACAAAACCCCCGTGGGTCCTACATCGGAAAGATTTAGCTTCGTAGGTATATATGGAGATTGTGCGACGATCTCAGAGGTTGTACGACGACCTCGTGCATCATCATCATCATCATATATATATTGCACTTACTTTATTGTTTTTATGTTGTGTTGTATTGCCTTATTGACTTGTCATCTATGTATTTGTCTTACCTTTCTTTACTTGTATTTGATGATCTTGTATCTACATGTTCCCTCTTATTCTATTTATATGTGACATAATGTATACTTATGTTCTATATCTTGGTGTGTTGTTGTAATATATGTGAGATATATTATAACTGTTAGTGCAAGCTGTGTGGGATACCTTTGTGGGACATTTTCTAATTGCAGGTGACGTGCCCTTAGTGTATGTTTTATATGCTTTATTTACTTCTTTGTTGGTCGGCCTATGATACCTACTGAGTACAAGTGGACTGTACTCATGCCTATTGTGCCCTTTCAATGCAGGTCCTAGCTCGAGTGTGCCTCAGCTTGATTGTCTCAGGCGATTGTTGGAGCTTCCAAGGTAGCGGTTTGACATTCATGCATCCGAAGTTCACCTCTATCTTTCTATAGTAGTTATGTCTTTATTAGTATTCAGAGATAGTTATTATTCCTTTGTGTTTATTTTTCTAATGTATTTGACTCTTGGACCGTATTAGTAATTCTTACACTATTGACACCTGGTTTTGGACATGATTGGTATTTTGGATAAGTTCTTTCCGTATTGTTATGATTACTTATATGGTTCGGCTTCGTTCTAGAAGTCTTACCTTGGGATTTCTGTCTTTTCCTCTTTTCGTATCAATTTGAGTGATAGGATTACTTATCAAGGTACGCCGCAACAAGTGCCATCATGACCCTCATTCTTTGGTTGTGACAAACGCAGGGCTATCACAAAACCTTACTATTTCTGACAAAAATGCTCATAACATTTTGCTCTGGTATTGGATTAAGGTGAAATTAGTATCGTTGGAAAGATAATTCAATTTTCTATAATTTGGTGCTTGTTGATATAAAAAATTCCACATATTTAAAAAGTTATACACGTTCAAATCTAACCTTTCTAGAATTGAATACCAAAAATTTGCCCGAATCAAAGGCACTTAGATCAACTTTTCTCTAAGTGTTTACTATGAACATTTTCACCTCATAAGCACTCTTAACACTAGGATAATGATCATGACACTTATATTTACATGGAAATCATTTTTATTAGAGCCTATACATATAGGAATGATAGTTAGAATTCTAGACCAAAAATGTAGGGTGTTACATTATCTCCCCATTGGAATCATTCATCCTC
>NC_061115.1:14367048-14439213 GCF_002878395.1 Capsicum annuum
GATAATTGAATCTATATATCAAAATATATTGAATAATGCACTGATATGATACTATTGAGGAAATAGATATACTATTTTGTGTGAATGTAGATACGCGTATATTGTTGAAGTTGTAATAACGTAAGACAAGTAATCGATAATTTATCTGATTAACACGTTGTATTATGAGGTATATATATATATATATATATATATATATAATTAAAATCGATAATTTATCTGATTAACATGTTGTATTACGAGATATAATATCGTAATTAAAATTTAATTAACCAAAAATTTATCATAATTTGCAAAATTCATTGATATTATCATACGATTGAGGAAATATACTACTCGTGTTAATGTGATGATAAAATAACTAAATATCTGATTTGTATATATATATATATTTATATATGTGTTGTATTAAATTAATTGAATATTGTTATAAATATTATAAAATTTATTAAAAAATTAATTTTTATATACGTAATCTATTTTAATATCGACATTTTTATTACATTTCCTAAAATAGCAACCCTAATTCAATTCAATTTTCCCAATTCATTTACTTTCTAGCCACATTTTATATATGTCTATGTCAATTTTAGCCTAAATTCATTTCCAATTTGACCTCAAATTAAAATCCCCAATTTCAATTTCATTTGACTCCTTTCAATTTTAATCATAGCCATTGATCTCATCCGATCAATGGCTGAGATTAAATCCACCATTTATCATACTTTTAAACAAAATAACTCAAACCCTAATTCATTTTTCACAAAAATTACCGCACCCTCATCTCCCTCTCTTCTCCCTCTTTCTCTCTCTCTATCAACGACGACGGAACCAACGTTAAGCCACCAGCCGTCGACGGAATCCCAACGCCGCCTGCCATCACTGCTCCAGCTCCCTCCGTTAAGCTGCCGCCAGCCATCGCTGCTCCAGCCGGCAGCCATCTCAACCAACACCGGCAGCACCACCAGTTGGTGAAGCAGCCATCCACCAGCCAGCCGGCAGCCTCCGTTTAGAGGTAAACTACGTTAACTCCGTTAAGATTAACATACAAACTTTGAGGGTTTGTGTAGCAACACTATTATTATAGCAACAAAAGGATCCAAGAGGGTTATTACATAGGAGAAAGGAAAAAAATATTCTTGTAGATACCATTAATCATGGTAAAATCTACAGATATCTACATGAATAAGATAAAAAGTGCCAATTAAAAGAGTTAAAGCAAAGATCTTTAATCTCATAGATTGAACTAATGTTCTTAAAGATAGGGTCTCCAGGTAAGTTTACTTATCTTTGAAAGTTTTAAGATATGATCCATAAGTCCCACAGATTTTTAGTCTTCAATGTTTGAAAGATTCCACATTTTCAAGATAATCATTAAGAACGTGCAGAGTTTATTTAGTTATGATTTCATAATAATAAAGATTTCTAATATTACACAATTTTCTTATTTGATTAAACTCCAATACAAGGAGTCATATAGTATATTTTATTAATATTTCATTTAGAGTTCTCCAATGCTACCTGTATTTCTTGTGTTGTATCTTTCTAAATTGTGGCATCAAAACCAGAATTTAGTTTCTTTACTTTTCTAAAAGATAAGGTTGATCTTGCTTAAGGGTTTTAGAATATCTATACCTTGAGTATATATAAACTTGTACAATGTGCTCAAAGTTCAGTCATGTTGTAGACATGTAGTAACTTGAAAATGGAGTTATGTATCTTTTAATTTGCTAAGATCATTATTTTGATATTGCAATTTTCCGTGAGAGAATCTATGAGTAGATTGAAGCTGCCATTTTGAAATATCAATAAATTAAGAAAAATATCAACGGTATGTGGACATAGTGAAGCTGTGTAGGGCCTTGTGCGATTCATTATTGTTGTTATCTTTCTTTGATTGCTCATATTGAAGTCTAGTGAAGCCGTGTATGGCCTTGTGCGATACACTAGCATTGTTCTTGACATTTTGTTGATTTTGTTGTTGCTTGAAAATTGTATTGTGAACTTGATCTTGAATGTTTAGGGATTTGGTAGGTGTTTTTCTGTTTTGAATGTGATTATATTTGGTCACTTGGTAGGTTGAAAATGATTAAGTGTAAGGACTTTAAGGGTGACACGGTAGGTTGAAAGTGGTTAAGAGTAGGAACTTTGAAGGGGATTTTGTGTTTTTAATGTGACTTGTTTGACGACTTAGTAACTTGAAAATGGTTGAGTCTAGGAACTTTGAAGGAGATTTTTTTTGTTTTGAATGTGTTTCGTTAGGTCACTTAGTTGCTCGAAAATGGCTAAGTCTAGGGACTTTGAAGGGTATTTTTTTTGTTTTGGATGTGTTTTTGTTTTGATACTTAGTTGCTTGAAAATGGTTTAGTTGGTGACTTTATTTGTTGAAAATGCTTAGTTTGGTGACTTTAATAGTGAATTAGTGTTTAGGAGGTGATGTGGTTGGTGACTTTATTAGTTGAAAATGTTTAAATTTTGGTGACTTTAAAAGTGAACTTTTGTTTAGAAGGTGATGTTGTTGGTTACTTTATTTGTTGAAAATGCTTAAGTTTTGGTGTCTTTAATAGTGAACTAGTGTGTAGAAGGTGATGTTGTTGGTGACTTTATTTGTTGAAAATGCTTAAATTTTGGTGACTTTAATAGTGAATTAGTGTTTAGAGGTGATGTCGTTGGTGACTTTATTAGTTGAAAATGCTTAAGTTTTGGTGACTTTAAAAGTGAACTTTTGTTTAGAAGGTGATGTTGTTGGTTACTTTATTTGTTGAAAATGCTTAAGTGTCGGTGACTTTAATAGTGAATTAGTGTTTAGAAGGTGATGTTGTTGGTGACTTTATTTGTTGAAAATACTTAAGTTTTGGTGACTTTAATAGTGAATTGGTGTTTAGGAGGTGATGTGGTTGGTGACTTTATTAGTTGAAAATGCTTAAGTTTTGGTGACTTTAATAGTGAATTGGTGTTTAGGAGGTGATGTGGTTGGTGACTTTATTAGTTGAAAATGCTTAAGTTTTGGTGACTTTAAAAGTGAACTTTTGTTTAGAATGTGATGCTGTTGGTTACTTTATTTGTTGAAAATGCTTAAGTACCGGTGACTTTAATAGTGAATTAGTGTTTAGAAGGTGATGTTGTTGGTGACTTTATTTGTTGAAAATGCTTAAATTTTGGTGACTTTAATAGTGGATTAGTTTCGTTGGTGCCTTTGTTAGTTGAAAAAGCTTAAGTTTTGGTGACTTTAATCGTGAACTAGTGTTTAGAAGGTGAAGTTGTTGGTGACTTTATTTATTGAAAATGCTTAAGTTTTGGTGACTTTAATAGTGAATTAGTGTTTAGGAGGTGATGTGGTTGGTGACTTTATTAGTTGAAAATGTTTAAGTTTTGGTGACTTTAAAAGTGAATTTTTGTTTAGAAGGTGATGTTGTTGGTTACTTTATTTGTTGAAAATGCTTAAGTGCCGGTGACTTTAATAGTGGATTAGTGTTTAGAAGGTGATGTTCTTGGTGACTTTATTTGTTGAAAATGCTTAAGTTTTGGTGACTTTAATAGTAGATTAGTGTTTAGGAGGTGATGTGGTTGGTGACTTTATTAGTTTAAAATGCTTAAGTTTTGGTGACTTTAAAAGTGAACGTTTCTTTAGAAGGTGATGTTGTTGGTGACTTTATTTGTTGAAAATGCTTAAGTTTTGGTGACTTTAATAGTGAATTAGTGTTTAGGAGGTGATGTGGTTGGTGACTTTATTAGTTGAAAATGTTTAAGTTTTGGTGACTTCAAAAGTGAACTTTTGTTTAGAAGGTGATGTTGTTGGTTACTTTATTTGTTGAAAATGCTTAAGTACCGGCGATTTTAATAGTGAATTAGTGTTTAGAAGTTAGTTTCATTAGTGCCTTTGTTAGTTGAAAAAACTTAAGTATTAGTGACTTTAAAAGTGAATTTTTGTTTAGATGGTGATGTTGTTGATGACTTTATTTGTTGAAAATGGTTGATCTAATTAGTTGAATCTGATTTATTGCATATATGGAACATGATTATAGCTGGATATATCACCGGAACAATGATAATAGAATGTGTATTAAGGAGTAATTGGTTGAGGGTGTCAAAAGATTTGTTGAACATGCTAAGACACTTGATCTTTGGACACGTTTTAGGGTAATTCGTTGTCCTTGTGTTAAATGTGATGGTATAAATCTTGTAGGTGAAGAAGATGTAAAGGAACATCTTTATAGAATGGGGTTTCACGAGGACTTTTTAAGAATGGTTGGTATTCATGGTGATGTTGTGCAAAATAACTCTGTTGTTGGAGAAAGTAATAGGTCTGTAGGGCATAATGAATATCAAGATACTAGGATGACAGAAATGGTGCATGATGCTTTTGAGATGCAACACGGGGTTGACTTTAGGGAAAATATTGAAGATGTTCCTAATAGCGAAGCGGGCAATTTCTACTAAGAATTGCATGCTGCTAGTCATCTTTTTTTTATGGGTGTTTGCACTCTCGTTTGTCTATTGCTGTTAGATTATTAAGTATTAAATCTGACTGAAATATTACGGAAGGCGGAATGGACTCAATTATAGACTTTATTAAAGAGTTAGTTGACCCCGGCTTGGAGGTTCCTGATTCTTTCGATAAGGCAAAAAGATTGGTTTCAAATTTAGGTCTCTCCTCGGTTAGAATTGATTGTTGTGAAAATGGTTGCATGTTATACTTTAAGGGAGATGCTAACCTAGAGTTCTGTAAGTTTTGTCAGTACCCTCGATATAAGCGTGGTTCTACTGGAAATCAAATTGTTATTAAAGCGATGCATTATTTACCTCTTATACCAAGGTTGAAGAGGTTGTATGCTTCAAACAACTCAGCTCCTCATATGAGATGGCATAGTGAAAATAGAAGGCCCACTGGTGTTATGTGTCATCCATCTGATGGAGAGGCTTGGAAGCATTTTAATGCAACTTATCCAGATTTTGCAGCTGATCCACGAAATATTCGATTGGGATTATGTGCGGATGGGTTCTCCCCTTTTTCAATTGGTGGTGTGCTATATTCATGTTGGCATGTATTTATCACTCCTTATAATCTTCCTCCTGAAATATTGATGACTAGTCCCTATATATTTTTGAATTGTGTAATCCAAAAAGCAGAATAGATATGTACTTGCAACCTTTGATAGATGAACTTCAAATTTTATGGCATGAGGGGGTTGAAACTTGGGACATCTCTCTTAAACAGAATTTTAATTTGCGTGCATATCTAATGTGGACTGTTAATGATTTTTCTGCTTATGGAATATTATCGGGGTGGATGACCGCTGAAAAGCTGGTTTGTCCATACTGCATGAAAAAAATAAAATCTTTCACATTTAGACATGGCAGGAAAAATTCATGGTTTGATTGTCATCGTTGTTTCTTGCCACCTGATCATGAATTTAGGAGACTCAAGAATGCCTTCATAAGGAATAAAAGGGAACATAATGGTCCACCTCTAATGTTGTCTGGTCATGACGTCTGGGAAATAGTTTGGGATTTGCCTAAAGCCAGCGAGGAACGATTGTACAGGTTTGATGGATATAGCGTTTCACATAACTAGACTAAGCAAAGTTTTTTTCGGGAGTTATAATATTGGCCAGATAATTTACTTAGAAATAATATTGATGCCATGCATACTGAGAAGAACTACTTTGACAACTTGTTCAACACAGTTATAGATGTCACCGGCAAAACAAAGGATAATCCTAAGGCCAGACTTGACTTATCAGAATATTGCAACCGCAGAGAATGTTTGGGTTGCAACCGCAAAGACTCATCTGAGAAAGAAAAAGAACCCGACTGATGAAGATGTCTGGGTTGAACCTCGTACAAAAGATGTCTACGTAAGAAACAAATTTTGAATTTATAAATCTTTTTCTCAAAGTTGATATTATTCAATTATAACTACTTTAGTATTTTTTTTACTGTTAGTATTAACTTTAATTTGAATATACAATGAATTTACGCATCTTGTTAGTGAGTATCATAGTAGTCAGCCTCCTGAAAGTCAGGGTGACTCAATACCCCCGCATGTATGGAATGAGTTATGGAAAAAGGCTTCGGGTCCTGCAAATAGAGGTCATTTCTACGGATGCCACACAGAATTTTTTGGTGATAACATTAGGTGTTCGTCTGGCCCTACATACTCTAGCTCTTCGGTTGATACAGAAACCATTGTAAGACTACAAAATATGGTTTCTCAACTCATTGAAGAGCTTGCTGAATAGAGAGAGAGGTATGCTAAACAGAGTGAGAGGCAAAAAAAGACAGAGGAGGAAACAACATCATAAATCAGGATACTGCAGCAGCAGTTTAGTTCTTTTGTTCAGACTGGGGGTTATTCCTCCATGTCTTGGTGATGCAGTTTGGGCTGCAAAAGGACTAGGCTTCTTGGATGATTTCAAAACGGATGATGATATGGAAGACGAGGACGAATTCGATGATAATGACAGTTAGTTTTTTTATTTTTGTATGTCTTGTAATTTAAATTTAGACATTTAGACATGGAGCTGAATGAGCTGAAGTTCAGGCTTAGTGACAAAGAAGCAAGATTTTAAATACACTCATCCATGACACAGCAAAAGGAGATGAGTGTTTTCTCAATCCTGGATGCATTCTATGAAGATGGTAAAAAGGTGTCAGCAGGTTGTCTTGACGAAGTCTGAGTAGTCAAGATAACCAAGTCGTGCTGCAACGTTAAATCAGGCACTACATGAGAGGCAACCCATGATCCCCGTGCTTAATTTACTCCAGGTATACCCTAACCCTTAGTTCAGTTTTTCTGTGATTTTAAGTTGAGGGTGTAGGGTAAATTGTTGTTGTAAAATTTTGTAGCTAACTGGGAGAAATACAAGTAACTAAGGCAATTAACTTGTTTTTGTAATTTTTGAGCACCTCTCTAATGGTCTGAAGGTTTAAATGTGTGATTTGCATCTAAGTGTTACCACTGTGCATCTTTGTATGGCATTAGTTCTAGTGATGCAATAATCATTGCTAAACAGCTACATGAACTGGATAAGTAGTAACTGGTGATATACTGGTGTGCCATGTGTGTGAGAGATTTTATTTAGTACCCTCTGTATGTTGGATTCAGAACTTGCCCGGTTAGTCTTACCTAGGTTGAAGGATAGGGGTTAAGAAAGGATCATAGGTCATTTTTATACTAGCCCACTTTTAGCCTAAACGACCTTCCCTGTATGTAGAATATCCCTTGATCCCTGCTTTAAGCCTGCTTAGTCTATTTCTTTTTATGACATCTGTCACCTTTCCATTTATATCACAATGAACCTATTTCGACCCTGGTCCTCCTTGGATACTGTGCACCTTGACTTAGGCAAATGGCCTAAGTTGAGGATGGCTATCATAGGGGTGCGTGATATAGAATGAGTATGAAAAAAGGTAGAATAAAAGAAAAGAATAAAAAGCAGGGTGCGGTAGAAAAGAGCAAGAAAAAAAAAGTTGTGAAAAAGAATAAGTGATTGTGGAAAAGACCGCACCCATCCTAAATAAGTGTGATCAAGAAAAGAGAAGAATAGAAAAAATTTAATGAGTGAAACCCCAAAAGCTAGTGTAGTGTCAAGGAGGCTTGGTCACTTTAAATATCATCAAGTATCATACCAGCCCCTAGTCTGCGTTACAAGTCCAAGAGAAGACCTATAGTGATCTTAGCTGACCTGTCTAAAGATCTTGGTAATGAAAATAAGGGCAAGCCTATGGTATTCGGCATACATTGATTGGAACTTCATTTTGAGAGTGAGTGTTTTTTTAACTATCCCCATAGTTACATATATGATTACTGATATTAGAAAAGGGGGATTTCTTTGTTGTGAGGGCACACCAGATATGTTACTAGTTGCTAACTTGTTCGGATAGTGTAATACTGGTCTATGCATGTTTGTTATAGCTGAAGTAATATTGTATCTTGATTCCTGTGCGTTGCATTGTTGTTCTTCACTAATATACACAGTTGTTCTTGAATTGACTGACCTTGGAGATGGTGAATATGTTTTGAGATAATATGGATGATTGACTGCCGAATGTACTTTGTATCCTCTTGGTTGTGTTTGATTTGCTTGAGGACAAGCAATTGTTTTAGTTAAGGGTGTTGATGTGTGAGTAGACGCTAACACATTTGAGGCTTTTAACTGAGAATAATTGCAAAGTCTAAAGTAACTTTTGTCATTTTTGATTGTTTTATCTTTGATTTTGCAGTAAAAGCCAAGATGCAAGAAAACCAACAGGGATAGAAGCAAAAGAGTTGAAATCTGAAGCAAATAGAAAAGAAGTGTGGCTGAGGACATTCCTGATAAGTCGTCAGCCCTATGATAAGTTATCAGATATACCGTTAGCCTTAGACAGAGAATGGACCTCAGCTGAAAGCTATGACGACATTTCCTGATAAGTCGTCAAAAAGTTGATAAGTTGTCAGAGTCGTCGTCAGTCTTAGCAGAATATGTGAGCTGAGGTGGAGACGTGACGACATTATCTGATATGTCATCACATTTCTGATAAGTCATTAGGATTCATCGTCAGCCTTAAGCACGAAGTGCTAAAATTAAAGAGGGAGCTGACGATATTTGTGATAAGTTGTCAGACTCCTGATAAGGTGTCACGAATGTTGTCGCCTAATTCGAGGAATTATTAAAATCTGTGATTTTGTTTCCTCATTTAGGATGAACTATAAAAAGTATTGTTTAGGGTTTTCTAAAGAGTACTGAACATAATTTTGGAACACACGTATTTTGTTATTTTTCTCTCTAGTTTCTTGGCTTGAAAAACAATTAACTTTGAAGAGATTTTCATCAATATTTTGGAATTTCTATTGTGATCTAATCTGAGAATCACTAGTTAGTATTCATCTTGTGGTAAGTTCATCTTTCAAATTATGAATACGTCTAGTTGTTTCGCTTATTACATTATGAGTGGCTAAATCCCTTTGACCCGAATTATGGGATCTATGGGTTAAGTCTTGGTAAGATGCTATGTGTTTTCGATTCTAAAGGTAATAGGACTCCTTGATAATTCCGAGATTTTAATTATTGTCTGTTGGTTGCAAACGATAGATAGGACCTTCTTTGATTTGCTTGAGATAAGAAATCAAATATAGTAGAAAGTGAATTATTGACAGGGACTTGGAAACACTAAACTTCCATTTAATAATCGATGCTACAACAAGGTTGATTAACCTGAGGTAAAGTCTGGTTAATAAATATAAATTCCCTAAATCCGAGAGGATTAGGTAATTAAATGCTTAAGTAGGTCGAGAGACATTTAGGCATAACTTCGATAGAGATAATCTGATGTCCTACCTACTGTGAGAATCTTGAATCACTATTAGCATCTGTCAAGTACTAAAATCCATAGTGAACATAATTCTGGCTTTCCATAAACTCTTGATTACAAACACTGAAACTAAAGTGACCAACAATTATTTGCTAATCTCCAAAACCCTCATTCCAGGAAACATCCAACTATCAGTTGATTAAATTGTAAACAACTTAAGTTCACACCATATTCCCTATGGGATTCGACCCCAACCTAGTTGGGTTATATATTGACAACGATCGCTTACATTCTCATTAGAGAGGTATAGTTTGAGCGTTATCACGCGTCGCGTCTAAATCGCATTGATTCACTATTTTGGATGCCTTATGAATCCGTTGATTTGTTGCACGTTCACATACTCATTCCCACGCACCCACACACTCCCAATACTTTTCAGGTATCCAAATTAGCGTCAAGCTGTGTTTTGTGCTTTCGTGATCCATTCCAAGCCTTTTTTCAATTGTTTCCACTTGATTTGACGCTTCTAAATCCTTAATATATCATTATAGTCCATTAAAAAAGCATCCTATAGAATTAAACACAATAATTTACAGCTCAAAACAGCATAACATCCTCAACAATGAACTAAAAACACGAGCTAAGCATAGGGTAAATTAACATTGAGCTTTAACTTATTGTTTTGACTCTTTTCTTGATCCAATTGACCCTTGAACATTATAAATAAGTTGTTTCACATATAAATACATAATAACAACCTTATTAACTCATTAAAACACATTAGAACCCAACACAATAGACTAAAAAGACACCTAGCTCAAGCTAGTTATACTAGTTTTCTCGGTTAAACTCTAAATGCTCAAATTGAATCAAAACTCATGTGAAACCACCATTAAACATTGTGAACACATACTTGGAAACATAAATGCTCATTTATATCATTCTCAATCCATTAATCACATGAATCATCTTCTAAACAAGGCTAAATAGGCTAGAATAGTAGCGTTAGAATACATAAATACACCCAACATCAGAACCCCACACTTAAAGCCTTGTTCGTCCTCAAACAAATCTTAACTAAAAGAATCATGAGCTGCAAAGACTCCACACTTATACTACATGCAAGAAATTCAAGCAAGCACTACAATGACTACATAGAATGCAAGTTTACAACACTAAGCATGTTATACACAATTGAAAACTAAAGAATCCTACTCCAAAACATCCTAGCCTCAAGAATTTACTTAATACATGGAAAACTCATGCATATTGATCAATATAAGACATCATACAAATCACCCACATTCATCAAACATGTGCCCTCATAATAAGAGAGTTACCCATAAACACTCATAATAAAGCAATTGTCATAATGGGTATTCAAATCAAGTTACGGCCACTCTCACAAAGAATTCACAAATTACACATAATGAACCATAGGCTTGCCCTTAGTGTCATGCTCCACTAATATTCGAATGATGAACCTAGGATCAAATAGGTCTTTTCCGGGTTGTGATGTAGGCGAAGGGATGGGTAGGAACTATTTTGGCCAAGAATAGTGATTAACCTCTCTAAGCGCTTTAATACACTATATCATACATTTAAAACGAATCTCTAACAACCAAATTTCACTTTTTTCATCCACCCATATCTTTTGTTTTTGCCCTATCTCTTTTAAGCATTTTCATAAACACTTGATGGGCATATAGTTTATTACCACAAGAATCAATTTTTTTTTCTCAACCATGAAAATATTTATAGCATCAATTACATCACACCCAACCACCACACATCAATTATCAACACCAATAACTATTACCTTGGGGCATCAAATTCACCTTTTTCTTCTTATTTCTCAAATTCCTTACTAATTTAATTTTTTTTATTAAAGCACTTAGGAGTTTTTAGATCAAATTATGGTCTATCAAAGAAGGGAATTAGGTTACATATGAGGCTACCAAAGAAAATAAGCTAAAGGCTCAATGGGGTTAACTAGGATAATGCATAAACGGTAGGATAAAAGAAGGTGTAAACAAGTCTATCAAAGAAATGCCTATATCATCTCCTGAACCCACATTCTTTAATTCGCTTCACACACACACCTGGCAAGTTCTAGACATCATATACAATAAGGAATATACAAAAAAACTTACACACACATGGCACATGCTCAACTCAATAGGATCATCATAGACTCACAACCAACAACAGTATGAATTCAAATTTAAGCCACAAATACAAGAGTCAAAAACATGAGCCTAAGAGTCTAAAAGGTAGTAATTCACACAATTTAACATGCTTTTACAAACAAACCCACTTGCATCATGCAATCAAAAATAGCACCAACTCAAATATCTCACTTATTTCTATCCTAAAAATTTTAAATTAAGCTAAAAATTGAGAATTTTCCTACCCCACACTTAAAAATCTACTTTGTCCCCAAAGTAACTTAAAAAGCAAGAGATATAAATACTCTCTGGGGTCTCTAGGCCTAGCTAGTAGGATATTTTTGAATCAAGGAGATCCGTTGGACCCCACACTCAGTCTTTGTCATGCTTCGTAGCTCAAGTTTATGGTACTCATACTTCCCATTAACCTATGAATCAACCAAAAACAAAAACTACGTGAAGTAAAAACTACAAAAAAAAAACATACCTTAGCTTAGGTTGCCAAGCGCCTAATTTAGTGTCGCGGCACGACCCACATCAACTTTTTCTTCCACCTTGGGGATGTAAATTTCACCACCAACTTCACACTCATCTTTTTGCCTCGCTCATACGGTGGTGGTATAAAAATTAAGAAATTGAGTAATTGATGATGCATGGTAAACCACTCGGCCTTGAAGTGAGGTGTGTTTTTATATTGCTTAACCGGTGTAAAATTAAGAATATAAGATTCTTGTTCCTCATCTTCACACTCTTCCACTACTTTAAATGATTCCACAGACAAGACATCATCTAAACATAATGTAGAAAAGTGCTTTGAGTGAGGACCAACTAATCCCACTTCAAAATTTACACAATCCACAACACCTTCACTTACTTTTACCTTCTCAATTTCAGTCTCAAAAGAAAAATGATAATCAAGTGGCTGCAATTCTTGTGTTTGCTCCACAAATTGGTTAATATCCTCCTCATATTCTTCTTTTCTTAGCATATGTAGACATGGTGGCGGTGGTATCTCCTCAACCTGTTCAACAACTTTAGTTTTTGAGTACTCATACTTGAATTTTCAGCAACTTCATCTACAACAGGTTGGGAAGTCAACTCTGCATCTACCTCCAGCTTATTAGTCAATTGCTCTACAGCCTCCTGATAGTTCTTCATGTCTGCCATAAACTGTACTTGAGATGCTAAAAGTTATTTTAGCATCTCTTCCAAATTGCTCGTTTGAATCGAGGTCTGCATGTTTGGTTGTTATTGCTGAAACTGTTGTTGGTTGTTCCATGATTGAATTTGTGGTTGATTCTGCCCCATTTGATTGTAGTTGTTAATATAATTTTATCTTTCAACATAGCCCACAAACAATATTAAATCGGGGTTGACAACACACATAGCTGCAGTATGACCACTTACCACAAACCAAACACCAAGTTGCAGTATGCTCCACAGATAGAACAGTATCCGCATCATATTGTGAAGGTCCCATCCATGCACTTCTATCAAAATCTGAACAATAAGCCGTTTGATGTGGTCCCCCAAAAAAACAACAAGAATCGTCATCACTCGAAAACCATCTATCCCAGGTTGACATATCAAGAAGAGTGATAAAAAGAGAAATAAAAGAAAATAAAAAGAAACTAAAAAAGAAAAACTATTTACAGCTATATATAGAAAAACTAAAAATAAGATAGTTGCCTAGTTACAAATCCCCGGCAATGGCGCCAAAAACTTGACAGCGCACACACAAGTGTGCATGGTCTTATCAAGTAGTAAAGTGACTTCAAGAAAGCCAAAGTATCGATCTCATAGAGACTTGCATTCTCCTCCTATCCAATTCTAGTTTAACAATTGAGAAAAAGTAAATAAGGAGGTTTAAGAATTGTAAATTGAAAAGAAACTAAACTAATGCAGAAAAAGTAATGACTTAGGACAATCTATAGATAGAAGCCCAGGATTAAGGCTTACGAACAATCATACTATGTTATTGAACCTCATTCGTTAGATTGCTTATGGTTTTCCAACCTCTAATTCTTTGCCTAAGTTGAACCTCACAACTATATCGTTAGGCAGGGATGTAATAGTCCACTTAAGTTCTTTAAAGCTATCATCCTACGTGTGAATCAAGTAAGGCATCTAAGTACATCCCTGTCCTAGATACGAATTCAAATTTCTTATTTTATAAAGAAACCAGAATTAAACTTTGTTTATTCCCATGTTCTATCTCCCTATTCCCTCTCTCGAGATCACATGGTTGACAATTAATGTATTCTAAGGATAGATAGTTCTTAAAATACTTAAAACAAGAATAAATAAGCAACCAATAATGATAAGCAAATCAAAAAACTTAATTCCAATAGGGAGTTATAGCCTTTAATGGAAATATCCATCATCCAATCCCTTGGATTGATGATACAAACAATGAAAGAAAAGAAAATAAAAGAGATATAAACCCTAAAAAGAAGTTGTGGTAGCCTCCTTAATCCTCCAAGATGTCCAAAAGTAAGTAAAAAAAAATGAATAATGTCCTATTTATAGTGGAAGAAATAGCCCATGCCTTGTTGTACAAGGAAACAGTTTCTGGTCGTCTGCGAACCCAATGACGCGCTGCGTTGATTATCACGTTGGGGGCATCGCGTCGTATCTAAATCATGTTAATTCACTGTTTTGGGTGCCTTCTGAATTGATTGACGTGTCGCACGCGCCCATAATCCTTCTCACGCGCCCACACACTCCCAATACTTTTTAGGTATCCAAATTGGCGTCAAGCTGTGTTTTGTGCTTCCGTGATCCATTCCAAGCCTTTTTGAGTTATTTCCACTTAATTTAAAGCTTCTAAATCCTGAATATATCATCATAGTCCATTAAAAAAGTATACTATAGCATTAAACACAATAATTTAAAGCTCAAAACAACACAACATCCTCAACAATGAACTAGAAACACGAGCTAAGCATAGGGTAAATTCACATTGAGCTTTAACTTATTGTTTTGACTCTTTTCTTGATCCAATTGACCCTTGAACATTATAAATAAGTTGTTTCACATATAAATACATAATAATAACCTTAGTAACTCATTAAAACACATTAGAACCCAACACAATAGACTAGAAAAACACCTAGCTCAAGCTAGTTATACTAGTTTTCTTGATTGAACTCTAAATGCTCAAATTGAATCAAAACTCATGTGAAACCACCATTAAACATTGTAAACACATACTTGGACACATAAATGCTCATTTATATCATTATCAACCCATTAATCATATGAATCATCCTCAAAACAAGGCTAAATGGGCTAGAATAAAAGCATTAGAATACATAAATACACCCAACATACCCACCTGGAGAACAGGGTGAAGAAATTGAAAATCAATAGATTGAAAAATAGCAAGTCAGGAACCTGCTTAGAGAACAAGGTGAAGAAATTAAAAGTCAACAGATTGAAAAATAATAAGTCAGGAGCCCGCCCAGAGAACAGGATGAAAATATTGAAAGCCAAATAACAAATTGAAGAAATTGCAACACAGGAGCCCACCTGAAGAATAGGGTGATGAAATTGCAAGTCGGGAACCCGCCCAAAGAACAGGGTAATGAAACTCAAGTCAAGATTCCAGAGAAGCTGCATAGATAGGATTTTGTAATTTCAGTTATCTTTTTAACTTGTAATTTTTATTTTTGATGTAATAACAGAGTCGCGGACCGAAACCTCGACAGGGCTTAACTCGACTCTCCAACTCGGTATAGTCCCTCTCCTGCCAACCCATTGAGATACTCGTGACTTGATTTCCTCATAACTTGGGTAGGTAGGATATCCTAAGTCAAAACCTGGTTGTCGTTCTTCCTTTTGTTTCTTTCCTTGAATAATGGCCGGGTCAAAATTTGATCTCGTTGTCTACTATTTTGTCTGAAAATACTTTGTGTTTACACCTAAAAGGGGCATGATGTAGACACCTAATTTTGTCCCTCCCAAAAATCCAATTTATCTATTATTTGTCTCACCTTATCATACACCCTCACCCATTTAATAATTTACCCTACAAGAATCTAAATAATAAACTCACAATAAAAATAGCAACCCCTCTAACTAATTTTGACACCTCACCCCTACCCCTACCCCTATCTCATCACCCCCTACCCGTCACTACCCCCGACCCCCTTCTCTATCCCATTAACAGAACAATACAAAAAGAAAGAAGGGATAATTTCCATTTATATACACGCCAATACAACAAAAAAGGAGGGGGGATCATACACTATATACACGCACAAATCTCTCATCACTAAAGGGAGAATCTCCATTTTTTTCACTCACAAACAACACACACAGAGCTCACAATTCACACAAATTACAATTTTCACATATCACAGCGACAAAAACACTCAATTGAACACCATAATTCACGCGCACACACTGGGAGATCTCATGACTCACACACACTATTGATTCACAGCGAAAAAGACACACACACGCACACAGTAAAGAAAAATAAGGGGGAGATAATCGGAGAAAGAATGATAAAAAACGGAGGGAGATCGAGAGAGTAAAATACATTGAGAAATAGGGAGAAAAACGAGAGAGAAACCGACCGGTCCTCAATTTACCGGCGACGTTCTTGCCAGAATTATGGCTCTCTTCATTGTTTGAATCACCAGTGAAGCTCATCAGAGCTCTGGCTGGACTGTTCTGACCGAAACTACCCCACCAAAAAACATCGAAAACAGCCGGCCCAACCACTATAAAAATTGCCTGAAAGAAGCCAACCAAAACCGATCCTCTATCGGGTTCACCAGAATCTAGTGCGAATCACTCTCGGTTTGGCGATTCTTTATTTCGAGATTGACGGATTCACCGGAATTTGTCCGGACCCCTCTCTATTTTTGCAATTTTAGTTGGAGTTGGCTCGTTGTTGAGGTTCGACTTGAGATTTCAGACACGGATTCTACCGGGTTAATTGGAATAATACATCAATTTTGAAAGCGGCATTGAGGTCCAATTCCATCTTCTCTCCCTTTAATTTTTACGTGAATATGAACAGAGGCGGATCTAGAATTTAAAGGTTGTGGGTTTCTAACTCATAATTTTTACCACTAGACCAATAACACACTTTGTATGTGGGTTCCCAACTTATAATTCTTATATATTTACTAGTTTTTTTAATATAAATTCAAGAACCGTACGAAAGTTATGGGTTCCTGGGAACCCATACATAAAGTTGTGCATCCGCCCCTGAATGTGAATTTTTGGTGTGTGTTGGTTGATGTTGGATTTGAATGTGAAAACTTGGATTGGTAGTCGAAGAATTGATTAATTATTTTGAGAATGAATTCGGGGAGGGGTTGGTTTTAAGGAAAGAAGAAGGTTGGTTATTTTGATTCATTGATGATTATTCGATTCGGAATAAGTGTTGATGTTGTTAAACGAAATAGCATCATGATAGATTGAAATTGATATGCAAACAATAGGCTCATGTAGGAAAATTTAGGAATGATGTTTTGTTGAATGTTTGAATATGAGTGTGAATGGTTCTTTCTACTTTATCGCAAATTGAAAGTGTATTCATTTAGCCGGGGAATGCCCCGAGGTTATTTGTACTTATTTATCGGAGAATGCCCCGACGTATCATGTACGCAAAGGAGGTTCGTAATGAAGGTCCGAGGCATCGGGTAAAGCATTGGAGCTTAGTCTAGGATTAGTTTAGAATAAGATTTATATTTCCATATTTTTCTATTTTTGGGACTGTATAACTTGAACTGGACATTATTTTGGTTTTGAACTTTGGTTGATTTGTTTGTTGCTTGTTTTATGTGTTTTACATGGTTTATACATTCATAGTGTTAAATTAGCCGATATGCTCCACCGAGCAACCGTGACTGAACCACAGGATCGAAGGGTGCCTAAACCTTCCCCTCGGTCAAAAGAATTTCTTAGCCAGAATCTCTATTCGCGGATCAGTTTTTAGAGTCAAACTGTTTTGAAAAAGGATTTCCAAAGGTGACTTGGCACACCTGATCTATGCCAAGTGGCAACTCTGGATTTAATTGTGAAATGAATTCTTTTCGAAATAAATTTTCATTTTTGTCACTTAATAATGAAAATCCTTTTGGAACTTAAAATCTCAATTATTTTTTTTTGGTTAAAAAAGGGGCATGACAATACACTCTAATTTTACTTTCTTGGTAGAATAATGAACTATCACCAAACTCAAATACACTAAATTCTCCCTTAGATATTTAGGTTTAGTGAATTTGCATAGAAAGTGCTAAACTTATACTACTGGTACTACTATTTCTTCACTAAATCAAGATTCTTTTTATTTTTTTTTCTCTTGCTTCATTAATATTCATTTCCTATCGGAGGTATATATTGCAGTTATTAAAGAAAGTAATTGTTATACTTTATAGATTTTGAGGAGGATATTCAATTGAAAAAATAAAATTTTTGTGTCGGTGGTCAATGTTATTGGTGGGTTTTGTGAGTCGGCGGTGGATACTGTAGTGTTGGCGACGATGGCCGTGTTTTTTCATTCTCGTCGCTCCACAGGCCACCACCACTTCAATCTCCTCCCACCATTCTTTAATTTCATTATAAATTTATTTTTATATTATTCTTGTTGTCAAACTTTTAGTTGACATTACTAGTATTGATGACGGGTATTATGAAATTGTTGGTATTGGTGATGGGTATTGTGAAATTTACTATCATTGCAAAATTTTTTGGAGTTGAATCGACAACGGTGGAGGTGATATCAATTATGGAGTTGCCGGTGGTGATTGTATTGTGGAGTTGATGGCTATGGTGATGGCGTTAGTAGTGGTGTTGAACTTTGTAAATTCTCTGGTGAAAGTAATGAAGAGGATGAGAAATAGTTGGTGGTGGGTGGTGGGCGGCGACAACAGCGATCTGTGATTGTGAAAGAATGATGGATGAAAAAATTTAAAGGAACTTTAAAAAATATAAACAAAATTAATTTTTTTAAATAATTTGATGTAGTTAAATTTGACTGATTGATGATGTGGACGAATTAAATCGAGAGTGGTTATACATCACTCAGACTTAACTTGGTCTAAGCCACGAAGGAAGATAAATAATACATTTTAAAGTTATTAAGGGGATAAACAATTACCAGCTAAGTTTAAGTGTTAAAATAAATTATAGTGACAAATTTAGGGGTATTTTTTTTCCTGTAAAGTAATATATATAAATCATAATCAAAGAATTTTATAAATACGAAAAGCATTTTAGAAATATAGTAAATTATATCTCTACAAAACTTTAATTAACTTTAATTTAAATAAAATATTTCACAACATGATTGGTATTACTAAAATTCTCAAACGAACTGTCAGTCTCAACAAGTTATAAATAAATTAAGAAGTCATAAGAAAACTCTAAATGTCGAAAATGTACGAAAATAAGAAAAATGACCGTGAGGGTCATTGCAAACTAATCGCACATAACTTGTTCTCCAACCAAACGAGTTCTGAATTTAAAAAAAAAAAAAAAAAAAAAAAAAAAAAAAAAGCTCAAAAATCTCAAAATAACTTGTTCTCCAACTAAATCAGCCCTAATTATTAAAGAGAGAGGTATAAGTAACATAAAAATCAACCTGGAAGTAATTACACTCTCTCACTTTTTAAATTACTTTACTCTCTCCCTATTAATATACATAACATAATCAACATAGCATTTTGCGTATATGTTGAGATTTTTATAATATGTTTAGGGAGTTGAAATTTTTCGTAATATTGGAAATATAAATTAGTATTTGTGTAATTTTTTAGAAAAGAGAAATCTCAATTCGGGTCGGGCCATATGTACAAACACCACTTCGTAAAGTACAAACCATCTACTCCCCTCTACATCTATACATAACAAAATCCCCATACAGAAGTACACGAATTAGGGCTTTCTTTCGTCCCCGTCTCTCTTATATATCCCTTACCTTTACCAAAGTTCTCTGTGGCATTTCATCAAACACCATGGAGGCGGTGGCGACAGGTTCAGTAATTCCGGCGAACAGGCGGCGACCGCCGATGGAAGAAGACAGATTAGTTTTCGAGACATCGAAAGGCGTTGAACCGATTACGAGCTTCGCTGAAATGGGTATTAAAGATGATCTACTTAGAGGAATTTATCAGTATGGGTTTGAAAAGCCGTCGGCGATTCAACAACGGGCTGTTTTGCCGATAATTTCGGGCCGTGATGTGATTGCGCAAGCGCAATCTGGTACTGGGAAGACTTCTATGATTGCTCTTACCGTATGTCAAGTTGTTGATACCAAGAATTCAGAGTATGTGTTTTCGGTTTTGTTGTATAAAGTTTGGTTCTTTTGGATTTTTTTTGGTTGATTGTTGTTGGTTTATGTAGTGGGAATTAGTTAGATTAGGCTTGGTTGCGTATGAATATAGTTTTTTTTTTTTTTTTTTTGGATAATTGTGGTGTTCGGGTCAGCTTTTACTTATCTTGAATTTGATAATTGTGGTGTTCGGGATAGCTTTAGCTCAGCTAGACTTTGATAATTGTGGTGTTTGGGCCAGCTTTGGCTCACACGGCTTTGATAACCGTAGTGTCTCGGCCAGCTTTTGCTGACCTTGAGTTTGATAATTGTGTTTCTTGGCCTAGCTTTTGCTCACCTCAGCTAATTCCTCTTGATAACTGTCAGCTCCCATCACCAGCAACAAGTACTGGGTAGCTTTGACCACCAAGGCTAGGATAGATTGGGCCCCGAGAGATTTGTTCATTATTGTCAAATTCTACCATGTAAAGTAGTTTTTTTAATAACCGTGGTGTTCAGGGTAGCTTTCCTAGCCTCGGTTTTGATAACTGTGATGTCTTGGGCCAGCTTTAAGTCACCTTGACTTAGATAACCATGATGTTTGGGCCAACTTTTGCTCACCTTGACTTTGATAACCGTGGTGTTTGGGCCAGCGTTTGCTCACCTTACCTTGATAACCATGGTGTCTGGGCTAGCCTTTTGCTCACCTCAATTTTGATAACCATGGTGTCACTTCGATAACCTTGGTGTAAGGGCCAGGTTTCACTCACCTCAACTAATTCCACCAGATATCTGTCACCGCCCATCTTCTACTAGCAAAATGTGCTAGGTAACTATGTCTACCAAGATTAGATGGAAAGAAATTACTAGTGTATTTTGTCCCATCTTCTTTGGGTTCGCAAGGCTTTGGCCCCGTGGGAGATTCTTTTCATTATGAGTCAAATTCTACCATTTAAAAGAAATCAACTAATTTGGAATTGAGGATTGGTAGTAGTTGATGTAGTTGTTTGCACATAAAAATAGTCTCTTTTTTATAACCGCGGTGTGGGCCAGTTAATTCCATGTGATACCTGCTACCTCTCACCAGCGAACAGGTACTAGGTAACTCTGTCCACTAGGTAGGATGGATTGGAAGAAATTACCTTGTGTTTTTGTCTCTGCGCGGATTTGAACTTGAGAACTAGGAGTCAAGTTTTACTGCTGTATTGTTATATTAGGCTCTTTTTCTAACTCAAATTCCCACTATATATTTTGGATTATATAGTTATGTCCTTAAATAAGGGGAAGTTACCTACTTTCTTCCAAAGAACTTGTTGGACTATCCTAAATCATCATCAGTATCTCCAACTTCCAAGGAATGGGGCTTTTGGATTAGAAGTAGTTATTTCCTTTGGGCCACTTATAAATTTCAGAATTGTTCTTCATCAAAATGAAGTTCAGATTTGTATGCAGTTTCCTCTTTCATAAAGTTTCAAGAATGTTTGGTGATTTCCTATGTATTTTCGTAGGGTACAAGCGTTGATATTGTCTCCTACGCGGGAGCTTGCAGCTCAGACGGAAAAGGTGATTTTGGCTATTGGAGATTACATTAACATACAGGCACATGCATGTATTGGAGGCAAAAGCGTGGGTGAAGATATCAGAAAGCTAGAGCACGGAGTACAAGTAGTCTCTGGAACTCCTGGAAGAGTCTGTGACATGATTAAAAGGAGAACTTTACGAACTAGGGCCATAAAATTATTGATTCTTGTAAGTTTATGGCTTTTTTACCTTCATACTTATCTTTCTTCTGTTGAATTCTTTTTCCCGGCTGATTACTTTCCATTAAAATATTTTAGGTCTTACTCTACTAATTTTTGTTAGGATGAATCTGATGAGATGTTGAGCCGTGGTTTTAAGGATCAGATATATGATGTTTACAGATATCTTCCACCAGAGCTTCAGGCGAGTTTTCTGTTTCTCTAAACGCATAAAAGGACTTCTACTCTTGCTTATTAGATGATTATTTCTACAAAAAGAAGTTGTTCAAGGTGATTGAATCATATTACAAATCTCCACCTGGAACTGTCCATAAGCTGTTAAATTTTGGTATACAGCTACCCACGACTGAATCCTATGCATTGTGCAGCTCCTCAATGATCCATCATCGATCTCTCTTTGTTGATAGAGTTGCTTGAATTGCAACGCTTTTGTTGCATGCGGCCCATGTGAAACCTTCGGATTCTCTGTAAATTCTATGTTTTGATTTGCTTTTTGTGCTTTTAATTGTGTGATTCAGTTGCTTAAAAAATCAAGAAACCTCTTCGCTTTGCATTTATCTATACTTCCTTTTGAGGAAAAAATGTGAATGAAAATTGTCTGGTTGTTTTTCTTTCTTAGTATAGAGGTCTCTTGGCTGTTTGTTATGAATAATTATTTGCTCTATTGAGGAAAACAATAGGTCTCTCTCCTTCCCACCAACTGCAAAATGGAACTGAAATTTTTCATTAGATTCTCCTTCCGTGCTTTTGAACACTAGACACGTGTGTGTGTGTGTGCTCTCTCTCTCTCTCTCTCTCTCTCTCTCACACGCACACACTCTTCCTCTGGACAAGTATATAAACGTTTGACATATATAAATATTATATTGACGCTGCAGGTTGTACTCATATCTGCCACTCTCCCAAATGAAATTCTGGAGATAACAAGCAAATTTATGACAGATCCTGTGCGGATTCTTGTAAAACGTGATGAATTGACTCTAGAGGCAAGTGTTAATTTCAGTTGCTCTTTTTCACACTCCCACTCCCACTCAGTAAAGCAGATGAAGTCACAATGATTACTGAAGTAATAATTTTCATTTGAATTCTTTTCCTCATCTTTTTTTTTTTGTATTGTTGCAGGGCATCAAACAGTTCTTTGTAGCGGTGGAGAGAGAGGAGTGGAAATTTGATACACTTTGTGATCTTTATGATACACTCACCATCACCCAGGCTGTTATTTTCTGCAACACAAAACGAAAGGTAACATTGTCACCTGGATCTTTTGCTCGCAAGTGAATCATAGTGGAATTTCTTTCGAAGTCTAGTGAGCTATAGTGGACTGTTGCCTCAAATAAGAGATGCTGGATTCTTAGGAGCTTTTCTTTGATTGTTTTGGGAATTTTTCATTGGAGACTTATTTTTTGCATTTGTGAGTAATTGGACAGCTTTTGATATCATTCTGATATTTTGAGAGTCCTTTCGGTGTTCGAGTTCTTTGTAGCAAACAGTAGAGAAAGTAAAAAAATTATATCACCGTACTTTCTGTATAGAGTAAATTCATGAAAGAAATGAAACATTTGTAATCAGAATGTCATCTTATTTGACAAAAAAATTGAATAGGTGTATAAAAACATTATGTGACTCCAAAAACAAGTATATGTCTGGCAAGTTAGGAGCATACAACATGTACCCCCAACTTGAGGGGTGTGTGTATTTGTGTTAAGATTGTCAACGCTATAGTGTAACTATGGGATCCTGATTAAAAAAATAAGGAACCGTAAATATGGAAAGTTTATAATAATTTAAATGTGTAATTAGAGTAGAAAAGGGCAGCCCGGTGCACTGAAGCTGCCGCTATGCGCGGTGTCCGGGAAAGGGCCCCACCACAAGGGTGTATCATACGCAGCCTTACCTTGCATTTCTGCAAGAGGCTGTTTCCAAGGCTTGAACCCATGACCTCCTGGTCACATGACAGCAACTTTACCAGATACTCCAAGGCTCCCCTTCTCCCCTTCTGTGTAATTAGAGTAGAGATACCTTAATTACTTGGAAATACAATTATATTCCCTACGTGTTTGAGAGAATAACCAACCCCCCACCCCCACCCCCCACCCCCCAAAATAAATAAATAGTGCATTTGTTTTTGTACCATGCCTTTCTAAAGGTGTGGTTAATGTTGCAGGTTGATTGGCTAACAAACAAGATGCGCGAGCATAATTTTACAGTCTCATCTATGCACGGAGATATGCCACAGAAGGAGAGAGATGCTATTATGGCTGAGTTCCGAGGTGGCACGACTCGTGTTCTAATCACAACAGATGTTTGGGCTAGAGGATTGGATGTTCAACAGGCAAGCTCAATGGCCTTTACTCCTTAACAACCTCCACACCCTAGTTCAGTTCTCCAATTTGTGATGGCTAATACATATAGATCGTGAAATGTTTGACTTAGGCTTTTAATGCAATAGTTACTGAACTGTGGTGGACCCGCCTTGAAACAGCGGGACCTGGTGGGTACAGCTAGTCGGGTTCGCAAAGCAACACCCGGAAACCACAGGAAAAAAAAATGCAATAGTTACTGAAATTGATTATTGGTATGATCTCATATTCTTTAAGCAAAGATTAATAAAAAGATACGATATCCCTTTGTGTATAATCAAGCAGCTATTGCAATTGTATGCAAGTACATTTTCTGGCATTTGATAATCTTTTGTACAAAGAAGAAGCTATTTTCCTATAACAGATGCATTTCTGCATACCTGATGTTATTATTACTATCTAGGATAAGAATGCAGTGACAATATGATTTACAAATGCAATAATGGTTAGAATGTTGACTTGCTTTTCTCTCGATATCCTGACCTGCATTTGTAAGCTCATTGCCGTCTGGGTATCCTTATTTCGTCTGTTTGGCTGCCCCATCTAGGGAAAATTTCTGCTATTTTTATTCTAAAAAAGGTGTTAGTGTATTGTCTCTCATATTTTTGCTTACAATATTGATTTCAGGTGTCTCTGGTGATTAATTATGACCTTCCCAACAACAGAGAGCTCTATATTCATCGCATTGGTCGCTCTGGTCGTTTTGGTCGGAAGGTATTTTTTTGGTGTTCAATCCCTTGTTATAATCCTTCACTTTGTCGTCTTTTGTTTTTTCTTGCTCGATATGAAGATTCTGCTCATATGGCACACAACTTAAGCTCATCATATGATTACAAAAAGCTGTAAATTGTCTAGTACAATGTATAGCATTTAGCAGCTGAATATAATTACCCAATACGAAAATACAGCTAAATAATGGCATCTTCATAGAGCCTTTTGTTTACACAATTATTTGACTCAAACCAAAACAATTCTCAATTTTTGACAATTGGCTCACTAATGCAGAGGCAGATAGATACTTAATTTACAAACAGCTATTTTCTATTTGCTTCAATATGTCCTTCCGATTGTTGTTGCTTCATTATGGCGTCCCCATCTTCCAAAACTTCAATTTAAAAAAAATTTGCTCGCAGAACTTGCACTATCATCTGTTTGATTGGGAATTCTTCAGATATTTCATGTGTTCCTTACAAATTGCTCTGAAAAGAACTATCTTATACTCTCATTCATGTGATACAACTGTTTTTCCCTCGTGGGTTGCAGGGTGTTGCCATAAATTTTGTGAAGAGTGATGATATTAAAATTCTGAGAGACATAGAGCAATACTACAGTACCCAGATTGATGAAATGCCCATGAATGTGGCTGATTTGATATAACAGACTGGAGTACCCAATCTTCTGAACATGGTTGTGTGGATGCATTGGTTTGCCTTCTGAGTGGTTTGAATCAAAGAATCCAAGTTTATGATTGCAAGAAATTGGAGGATGTTCTATATATTGGTAGTGACATATCGGCTTTCTTGTACTGCATTTTGTTGCAACGTTTACTCTGAATGCTCTTTGAACACAAGCTTGATTAACTTTGTTGCTACCGAGTTTTGCCGAATTGGACATGTATTGCTTAGGTTTTGTCTCTTAAGATGTACAATCGTTGTCTGAAACATATTGTGGAAGTGACAATGTGCATATTTTTGTTTATGTTCTATTTCGTCGTTGATTGAAGAAAAGCTGTGCCAACATTTAGCTAGCACATCAGGTTACTTTATCTCATTGTTCAGGCTGCCCTTGTATTGGAGCGCACGGACTGAGTTGGCATTATTTGCTTGAGCCACTTCTATTTTTTTAGTGTAGGTAGTTTAACTAAAAATATGGACTTAGGAAAAGTTTTGTCTTGTATTCAGAGTTGCTAACTGAGTTCGAGTGGCATTTCACCTCTAACAGTGATTCATCTGCCGATTCTTCAACATTTGTCAGTCGCCGCTACCATAGTAGCAGCATGTATAAGAGTCGAAATAGGAGTAGGTCCCTCTATGGGATCAGGTAACCATACATCAAGGGGGAATTGGGCGGATTTAGCAACTGCACCGACAAATAAGAGAGCAGTGCATAAAGTAACAAATAAAAAATTGACCTTATTATTATAAATCAAGTTATTGAATATTTCGAATAAATCTTTAAATTCAAAACTCCCTGTTATTCAATAAAAGCCTAAAATTTCTAATAATAAATCAAAATCCCCAACACGATTAGTTACAAAGGCTTTTTGACAAGCATTTGTCGTAACAGGTCGTGTAAATCAAAATCCTATTAATAGATAGGAACACAGACTAACCAATTTTCAAAAAATATAAATTTGTATCAAATTCGAACTAGTAACTAATCCCAACATGGAAGTACCGAAAAAACTTATATAAGCAAAAAATTTCAAATAGCCTTGATCATGAGCCATATAATTATCACTATGAATAAGAACCATAATCTCAACAGTAGTGATTAATATTAACATACTAGAAGTAAGTGGATTGATCAAGTATCCGAAGTCTAAAAAAAAATCATTATTACTGATCCAAGACTATACATATTGAGAAAAAGAACTGCTATTTATTTACTGAATAGACAGGTAGATTGAAAAAATCATGACTATGCTTAACAATAAAACACTTTGAGAAGCTCACATACGGCAAAAAAATTTTTGTTGCCGTTGGAAAAAGAATAAGTCCCGCTCCTATTAACATAGGGATTGGAAGTGGAATGAAAGGTATGATCCACGCATATTCATATGTCTGTTCCATAAAAAAAATTTGAATTCTTAATTAATTGTTTCCGATTCATCGGATCTTTCCTCTTTTGAAAGGAGTCAATAAAAAGTAAAATATGAACTAACTTAAACTAAATTAAAACTTAAATCGATCATTTAATTTCATCCAAGCTTCATCTTGATCATGGGGAGATCACCCAGGTACGGTCCATAAGTGACAAATGCCCTAAGACTTTGCTTTTGCTATGGCTCCAGTGAGTTCCCTTAACAAAGCTACTGCCTATGAGTTGCCAGCTCATCGACAATAACGCACGTCAGAATCAAGCTTATGATTTCGATTTCATGTTCTTTTTTTTCCGCTCCTCGATGGTTTTTTTTAAAGGCACATTCTCATGCTCAGTATTTGTAACAAACCATATTTGACTAATCATAGTCAAGTGGCATATATTTGGCACCTACCACTAATTTTTGTGTTTTGGATCTTTCAAATAATTCTTGGAGGAAGTCCGAAAAGAATAAAGACTGGTCAGACGAGATAAAACGGTCAATCTCCAAATTAAGGAAAAATGTGTAAAATGGTGTTTTAACTATTCTAAAAAAGGTTGTGTTTTTCTTCCAAGTTATATTGGAGTCAATGTGAAATCTTTAATTTCTCTACTCCCTTGCTTCATCCCTGGTTACATATTTGAGCAACTCGTTCAGAAAGAACCCAGAAACAGGAAATACATCTTGTAAATTTATCATGCAAGACAAAAAATGAACGCAACCTTAACCAAATATAGATTATTAATCCAGAACAAGAACTAGTTCCACCTATACAAATTTCTTCATTATCTGTTGAGAAATGCACGATATAATCCATAGAATAGAGTAATTATAAGTTACAATACAAATAAAATTACTCGATTAACTCCATAACTCAACAAAGAAAATTTCACAAACTCGACACAAGTTCACTTCTAGACACTCCATAAGGATATAATTACATGGGGAAGGGCTTAAAAAGCACCCATAGCACAGCAAACAATGCAAACGAAGTAAAGGGACTAATTTACAGATATGACAAGCAAGAAAATATACAGCAGACATTTAGCAGGGAAGTAGCCATCTAGTAATTTACAAAACTGTATTTATGTGGAGAGCTTTAAGCAGAGAAGTCGCCATCTGTTTGACCAAAACTTGGCCACCCGAACTCTGTCCATCTCTGCGCTCTTCAATCAAATTCTGAAGCTTTTGCGGTAGATCATTCTCCACAATAAGTTGTTTTGGACGCGGATGGTGCTCATACACAGCCTGGCATCAAAGATATTGTGAGTAAATCATCAGCAATTGCTTTAATAAACACCAACTACCATTCACGTTGCTGATGCTACAGAGTTCAACTTAGAATTTTTCAAAAAATAACTCTATGAAGGACAATATCATGTCGTCTGAAGGAGGTTGCCCAGTCCGAGGGGACAGGGCAGACAGTGAATAGGTAGAAGTATGTTCATCAAGTATATCATCATGTCCCTTGTTGCTACTACAAAATAGAACCGATTGCGAGAGGCAGAATTGGTAACAACGGGCAAAACAGTGAAGACCATTCAATCCATTTAGACACGCTAGAACGTCTATAGAACCACTCAAAAAGCAATAATGTGTCACCTTTATCAACTTGAGCAAATTCAGTCGAGCTATAGCATCTCGGTGGTCAAGTCTAGAGACAAGCAATGGTGTTAATCCATTGACAGCAAGAGTTGTATTTATTCGAGACGATTTCCTGCATAAGAATTAACCAGAAAACAGAAATATCTTCAAATAAAATACCATGAAAAATTATATAACAAATAGTCAATAAGATAAATTCAGCATGCTGGAATAGAGTGGATAAGTTCTGTTGTCCTCACTGGGCCTATTGGTTATTCATATCTGAGAAAGAAAGGACAATTAGAAATTCAAACAAGTACTGCCATATCGAAAAGGGTAGACAAGAGTGGCATTAAGAGTATTGCTCATCTAGTGGGATAAAACCCCCATTTAGTGACTAATCAAAATCAGCCTCAGTCAAATAAGCTATGATAAGATATATCAGCTCTACGACATAAGAGTGCAGCTACCAAGATCTCGATAAATGAATTTAGACAGCAGCTCTTCTTTCCACTCTTTTGGCAGGTGCATCTTGCCAGCTAAATACTACAACGCCAAAAAGGTCGAACTTCAAATTATTTTGCTTTTCGTTTCAATCAACCACGTTTCCAGAAGAGTCATCCAATTGCAGGCAGATTCATTAACGTAAGTTAATTAAAGACAAAACACAACATTTGCAAGCAGCAAAAGGCAAAGTAGGAACTTGCAAAATGACATACGTGATAATTTTCAAGAAAGGCTCCAGTATGTGCAGAAAATGCTGTTCTGGACAGCATTCGAAGAACTTGACCATTTTATGTATGGCATCCTTCTTAAGCAAAGCTTGTTCCACTTTCCTGCTTTCATTGTCATGTGCCAAACAAACAGCAATGGAATCTAATGCTGTGACAGACCAGAGTTCATCTTCAAGTAAGCTCAAGTATACATCCAGCCCACCATGAGCACGAAGCTGCTCTCTTGAATTACGTGATGCATGAGCCATATCACATAGAAGAGGCAATGCATATTGTTTCAATGGAGAACTGGTCATGATAAAATGCATCAAGTGTGGAATAATTCCATTTTCCGCAGCTTGCTCCTGTCTTCTCTTATTGATCTTGCATAGGTTGAACAATGCATTGAGAACCTGAGGCAAGAAATGATACATGAGCGTTGTGCAAGCATAAAACAAGCTATCACAACTCACTTACAAGATAAAATAAAAATAGATCAATAAGAGAAGACAGGAGAATATACTGCATGGTCTTTTTTATTTATCTTGTTAATGAGTTGTGAAGACAGGTTTCATTTTGTTTTTCTTTCTTTCTAAAACAGGTCATTGGGTATAAACATGAATAAACTAATGGTAGAGCAACATTCTTTCTATTTCTTTTTCAGTTTCTCTACCTTGCTTTTTTATAATTGCACACTGTTAAGGTAACAACCCAACCCCTTAAATTTAGTTAAAACGCCTAATTTTAAGATTTGAGACCTCGTACAAGTCATATTGACTGTTATGGAGTGGTTTGGGTGATTTAGGTTGGATCTTAAGGGTTCAAGCGGGTTTCAGACAAAGAAAACCAGATCTGAACAGAAGATTTTATTTTTATGGTGCCACTGTGATCGAGCTGAAGAAAAATGTCGGGCAGGGGTATCATGCTGAAGAGGCATGAAGAGGCCAGCGGTAACACATACAGCGGGTGTAGTTGCGCTGCAACACCATCGTGCTATGAACTTGTTTCCCACTTGGGCACGACCGCGCTAGAGATTGTTCTGGGTATAAAATCTAGCAAAAATAGGATTTTTGAGTTATTTCACCATTGTTGGATGTTGGGAGCTCAGATTAACATGATTTATGGGGGGGCACCTACAAAGCTTGAGTAAGTGATCTAAACTCGATTTTGATTAAATATTATGATTATACATTGAATTTAGTGCATAATCACGGAATGTAGAAGTAGAAATTGGGGGTTTTGATCATCAATTTGAGTTCCGGTTGGGAATTTAACAATAGATTTCGACTAAAAGGGTTATGGTAGCCCAAAAATGTCATTTATTTGGGGGTTTGACCATGAGGCTCGATTTGACCGACTTTGACGTTGTCTAAAATTACAAAATGAAAATCAATGAATTCGTATAACCTATAGAGAGTTCTTTTGAATATATCAAGCTCGTGAGGTTGATTTGAAACGAGGGAAGGTGGTTCAGGAAAGTTGAAGCATCTTCGAACTGAGGTCAGTTAAGGCTTTGACCTTATTGGAATTTTTTTTTTTCCAAATTGATTTGTTTGCAATATAATATGCATATGGGAATAATGTGTATGTATGCGAGGTTCCGAGCTATATGCGGATATCTGGGTTTTAATATAGGGGTATTAAGACACACCACTTATACTTTCCATGTTTTACTTGCTACATGACTACTTGCACATTCTTTCAATCTAGAAATAATGGTATTGCATCGTATTTCATGCTAGTTTAACATTATGAGCTAGGGACATGTAAATTTCATGCTTAGGTTCCATTCTCCACTTTGATAATAGGGTCCTTGCCAATATGGGCCAGATATTCCATATTAGCACTCCAAATCCTAATTCATGTACATGAATGATACATCCAATTAATTATTTGGTTCCACTTATTGTATGCATCACCACATACTCTGGTTAACTCATAATTGAATGCTTAGATTACCTCATGATGTATTTGGGACACAAGGGGACCCTCTTTGAGATCAAGATTGGGTATCAAATACTTGATTGCATCTGCTCGCTGGAGATGTTCTAAGCAGTGTGGGTCTGTTGAAAGGTGATTAATGCATTTCAATAGCTGAAACAAACCAAAAAGGAAAATAAGAGCAAAGGAACCACTGTGAGCATAATTATGTAATAACAGTAAAACTATTGCTGCACAGAAATTTTCACTAGAAAATTAGTACCTTAAGAAGAATAGGGGGCTCAATCTTATTAAACATCTGAAAAAGACGGCTGAGCAAACTTTGGCTGCACATGAAGGATTTTACGGTTGTGTCTGCTGCAGCAAACTCAAGCAGAAGGTCTGCCACCTTTTCCAAGTATTCCCTCGCAACATCAGCATTCCAGGGGGAAACCATGTGTGTGAGTATTCCAGATGATGCGGCACTTCCTGGTCTAGCATTTAACACCCCAGAACCAGACAATACACCTGATGCAGTCTGTGATGCAAGTCCAGAAGTTGAAGCAATGCCATCAGTAGAAGCCGCCCCTCCAACTTTCTTAGAGGCAGATTTATGTGGACTTCTAGGTAATGACTCCAGGTTATTATTTTCCCTTCCACGCCCAGAAACCTCTGTTCAGCCATTAATTGAGCGTTTTAGAGTCCTACTCACTAGAGAAGATGAAAAGAAGAGTTTGCTTGATAATAATCAAAAGACAATGCCTTGTAAAAAGGGGAGTATTACAAGCACTTCAATTCTTTTCCAATTACAAAGGGGAGGCAGGGAGGTTTGCAGTTTTTACAGCAAAGGCAACAAATTTAACAAGCAGCTGAAGCATTACCTGCAAATTCAGCCATCAAAAAATCCAAACCATTGGTTTTCTTTTCATTAGATGCATGTAGAAGAGGGAGTATACTTTCATGCTTCTCCAGTCCAGGAAGATTGTGATATTCAAGCTGACCCGAGAAATGGCGAGATGGGGGTTCCTTCTCCAACAAACTAAGAAGGGGCCGAACATTCTCTTGCTGAGTAGCTGTTGAAGCAGAAAACCCATATGATGTCCCTTCCATCTGTTTTGATGTCCTGTCAATGGATATTCTATTTGTATTGCCACCTCTTTGCTGTCTATGGTCAATCTCAGCTCGAGAGAGATCACTTTTGTACCTGTCTAGACTTTCTCGATCTTTTGTTACTAAATTCCCTAATTTATCAAAAGATGTTCCATCGGGCAATCTTGACAGACCTGTAGCTTCCATTGTAGCATTACTTGACCGAGGTCTCTCATAATCCTGTCGAAAAAATGGGGAATCTGGTGAATGTGAAGCTGAAGTACGTGAAGGTTCCTGCATTCCAGATAGCAGAACACGATCTCCATTCTTAATTTTATGCATGTCTGCCTGATCAGTTCCATAAGGGAGCATTTCAGGCTGCATAAATGAAGAATTGCCAGGGTCCAGAGGCCCAGACCGTGGTCGGGGAGCCAATCCATCAGGTGGAAACCCACTTCCCCCAGATGCAGAAGCTATGCGAGCTGCTTCATTCAAGCTGTAGAGAGTGTTGATGAGCCTGAGCAGAATTCCATTTTTGGCAGCTATACGGCAAAAATCGTTTCTAAGGGTAGACCGCTGAAGCTTAAACACCTGCCACATGCCATCTATAGCCATGTGAACCATTTCCCTGCATTTGATTTGAGGAGTAATTTAGCAAAGATTATTTGCATATAATAGTTAAATGAAGCTAGCTGATTCAAGATACTAATTTATCACGTCAAATAATTTAGGTTATCCTGCTTTCAATCTAAATGTAAATAAAAAGTAAAGAGAGAAAAAAAAGGGAAAAGTGGAATTCGAGAAGATAATGGGTTAACAGAGATTATCCATTACAATGGCATTCCCATCCTATCCATATCTGGGATTGCCAAAATTATCTATATTTCTAGTGTATGTGCTAAGAATAGGATGTGAGGTTTTGGTAATGCAAAACTTGGGGAAAATATTTCCAATGCAAGTATAGTTATTTCCCATTTGTGTATCAGTATACATAGTTGCACAAATGGGAAGTAACTACCTTTCGAATTTTGTTTCCAAGTTTTGCTTTACATAATACCAGAATAGAGAGAATTAGGTAGTCCAAATATTTACGCACAGCCATTTATTTAAGAGGAAGACATTTATGCACAGCCCTACCTCAGTGTTATTTCTGGTAGAACTAAAATTCCTAGAAAGCACCCAATGACCGAAAAAACATAAAATGAAATGCAGGTTAAGGTTGTGCTTATACAAAAACTACTACTATGCCTCATTCCCAAGGAAGTTGGAGTCAGCTGCGAATCCTCTGTCCATACTGCTCCATTATGCTCATAGTATACCAATATTGTCAAAGCAGGCTTGATATGGAAACAAAAAAAAAATAAAAAATTGTAATGGTCTCTTAATCACTTCAATCAAAAACAAGCCACTGTCAGCCACAAGCAGGATTTAGAAAGACCCAAGTTAATCCCAGAAACTGAAGCTTGGCACTCAGCAAACCTTATATGATCTCCAAAAGTATGTTGCCTCACAAAAATGAGCGATGCTTCTGATTCCAAATATATCTTATATATTCTCCACCAATTGTTTGTGAACCTCAGATGCTTTGCATGACAGCATTAATATAACCAAAGGTGCAGGGCAAGGCTAGTTCCATATATTCCTAGGTTAAAACGCACATAAAATGAATAAAAAAAAATTCTTTTACCCTATAAGAGCTCTACTTGAAGATTGTTAATGTTCCTCTTTCAGAGCTTCTCACTAACACACTTTGTCTAATAAAATATTTGTTGATCAGCAGGGGAAGGGGGTTGAAACAAGAAAGGTAGAGGTCTCCTTGTGTATTGATAATCTTCATGCTTTTTGAACTGACTGACTCGGTTCTTATGCAATCTTGCCATTTGAGAGCATTGAGAACTACTAGGTGTCCGTAGCTTCCGCAGACAGTCCATTGAATGAAGAACCTCATGTATCCTGTCTAATTAAGGACAGCCACTTTGAGATGAGCTTTGCTTTCCACATAGGTCTCCATGGAGATTCAAATACTTTCTTCTCCTTTCATTACCCAGTATAAAAAGGTCTCGTGTTAAACTTCCATTCTTTTCTCCCAACCATAGTAAAGCATCAGATTATTGTCCTATATTTTCAAAACCTTGAGAAAGGTAGCAGCTGGATTATTCACGCATGTCTAATCACTTCTCCACTTACACCAGAAACGGGTACATTAATAAGCGATAGGTCGGGATGGTACTAAATACACTACTCCTTCCATTCCTTTTATATGCACATTTCGTTTTTTGAGAGTCAATCTGACTAATTTTCAATGCTAAATTAATTAAATTTATTCAATGTTTTAAAATTAAAATTTGAATATTCAAAATCTATACGAAAAGTACTATAAGTTGCAATTTTCCTTTTTTCAATATGATTAAGAAACACATCTTCTAATGTTGGTCAAAGTTTTGTATCCTTCGACTCTCGAAAAGCGAAATGCACATATAAAAAGGAATGTAGGGAGTATTAATCAGTGTTAAGCTTCCTCCAAAAGATATGTCTGTCCATGTGTCTGAATTACAACAACTCAAACTTACTTTTTCTTTTTTAATTTGTTCCAAATTGTAAAAATCCAGGCAAATGGTGGGTAGAAACCCATTCTAACATCTGCACCCCCCTCACCCCCGCCCCCAAAAATGACAAAATTGAAAATGGACTATGTTAGGCAAAAAAATTTATACAGGAATAAATTTTGTTGATGTTTGACATTAAAAAAAAAAAAGTTGTATACAAGTACAATGCAAAAAAGTAGAAAATCTTTTCGAAATTGGTAACTGGAAAAAATATATAATGGTTTTCTACGAACATCACCCGATCATTTATGCTTAGAGGGACTTCAAGGGTGCACCAAAAGGAAATAAGCAATAAGAGGCTACTCCTCTACTGTACATAATCCATCTCTACCCCTTCAAAAGTAATCCAAACAATCCATGTCATGTCTCTTCTCCTCCCTTTACCGCCCTTCCAGCTGAAGGTAAACCTCTTTCACAGTGCCTGGCCTCACCCAAATTAGTCTAAACCATCGAGCTAGTGGATACTGGATAGTGTATAAGGAGATGTTCAACATATTCGCTGAATCCCCGTACATAGAGCACCACCAGATGCAAGTAACCTTTCTTTTTCTCAGATCTTCAGTTGTCAAAATCACCCCTCAAATGGCTATATCCCAAACACACTTAAATCAGGCCGACACTGCTATCTGAACTCGGGTCATTTTAATTAGTGAGAACCCTGATTGAAAATAACCAGTTAATGACACTTCTTAAGAAACTTCTTTTCTTTCTTACTTAGTTTTGTGTAATCTCAGAAGCAATTTTGCACTTTTACATGGTGACTTACCTAACCCCTCCAGCACAATTATATCAGCAATCAACTGTTTCCACACTTCAGATCAACTCCAAACTAATTTGATTAACAAAGAAAAATTCCAACAACGAACAAAATCGAAATACGAATGTCCACACTAGGCAAAGTTCCAATATATACATCAACTAGCAACTCTTATAGACCAAAATAACTTAGAAGAGAACTACAACCATTAAGGTCAAAAATCTAAAACGAAAAATACTAATTTGATTAACAAAGAAAAATTCCAACAACGAACAAAATCGAAATACGAATGTCCACAATAGGCAAAGTTCCAATATATACATCAAATAGCAACTCTTATAGACCAAAATAACTAGGAAGAGAACTACAACCATTAAGGTCAAAAATCTAAAACGAAAAATGCATGGGAGGTATGACATCTCGTCTATAAAAAATATGCTCTATTCAAAAGGTACAAAAGACAAACCTATATTTGGCATAGTCAGCTTCTAAAAAGCCCACAAGAACAGGTATTCCACGGTTAGCAATAAACATTTGCAATGTCAAGCTGCAGAGAAAGCAATCATAAATTAAGGTGCACAACTTTTCTTGTCATCAATACAACAACCGAAGCCATAATCTTTTTTTTAAAAGAAAAGGCAAACCCAAGCCATAATTTCTATACCTAGTCTGACAAAGCTGCTGAAAGAAGAAAGCTGCTTCCATACGAATTTCTCGGGGACGGTCAGGGGCAGCAAAACTCATCACAACAGGGATCTACAAGACAATTAAACATAAAAGCAAGTTCAGAAAATTCGTTTTAACCCCAGTACCAAGACAACTATTGTTCGCAGTATCAACTTTTCAGAATTACTAAACATTTATTTTATCATATTCAGAGTACAATCAAAAGTTCAAATGTAACACCTACAAGGCAAACAAGACAAGCATTTTCTTAGGAATACGTGTTATCATTAGCATAAATATAAGTCGAATTTGGTTTAGCCCCAGTATCAGTAAAACTATATTTTGCAGTCTTTACTTTTCGGAATTACTAAACATTTATTTACCAATATTCACAGTACATTCAGAAGAGAAAATGGAAGTAACACTTACAAAGCCAACGAGACAAGCATTTTCTTGGGAATCTGAGTTATCTTGAACAATCATGTTCAGTACCTGCAGCACTGAACACATGACCTGAAAATTGAAAGCATATTAGTCCATGAATTAACCAGAAAAGAATCAACTACAGCTGTTGAATGTGCACAGAGACTGGAGCAGCAATGCATTCACAAGATAAGGACATACACGAGTTTTGGGAACCTCAAGTAACTCCATCAGAGGAAGCAAACCATGCTGGGTGACAAAAACTAGCTTCTGGTCCGGCCGTTGGTGAAAGAAAGCAATTAACTTCTGACAAGCTGATACAATAACATCTTCTGATTCATCTGTTCTTAAAGATGATACTAACTTGCTGAATTCTACAGCCTGCCCATGTGATAAGTTCCAAAATGTCCATGAGTCAGGGTTTCACTTATCTCCCGTCTAGAAATTCATATATCAATTAACTGACATAGATCCTTTTGTTATGGCCAATGCAAATAAAGCATATAGGAACGGCACAACAACAAGAGATTACAGGATTAAACAGCGGAGTTATCTTTTACACTTCTCTGGCACATTCTAGAAATCCCAATTATTGGCTTGGTCCCTCTCCATCTATCTATAAAATTTGAAACTAACTTTGAAACTTTCCAATTAATCCTTGCAGCAACCCATAAACCCTATTTTTCTATTGGAAAGAAAACTATCTAATCAAAATGATTCATTTGTTGCAAAAGAAAGAAATCCTAACTTTATACATTAGCAAATCAGAAAACATAATCTTTAAGAATGTGATAAATTTTATTATATTTATGCTCTAATATATAATGTGCCTAGTACTGGTTTTGTTAAACCTAAAGCTTCAGCAACCAAATGAAGAAAAGAAGTAATAGGCATTGTGTAAACTGTAGAGGAAGGATATTTCAACGTGTTGAAAATATACTATAAAATCTATATTGTCTGAGAAGAGTACTAATGTCAAATGGTGATATGCCAATTAAATTAATAACCTTTATATAATATTTACACAAGGTATGCTTCATTTTACATAGAAATACAGGATTAGTCGCTTTAGCTGTTTGCTATTTTGTAACCTTGACATGACTACTTTCCATTTCACTACCCCTGAAATGGAGGTACTATACACAGCAAGTTTCTATTTTATGTCGTCTCTTCATCAAAAAAAAGGTTCTATTTTATGCCAACAGCATCATAGCAATTAACCTCTAACTTACCATTTCCTTGTCGAAGTGACCAAAATTTTTCATTATCGAAACAATCATTTATCGATTTCTAGTATCATATCAATTAAACACTCCAATGAGCACCAGTAAAAGGAAATGAGAAAGATCTTAACAAATATATCTCATAGTTGAAATTACACTGTAAAGTGACACCAAAAGGAACACAAAGGCATCCTTTCGGAAGGAAATGGGTGAACTTGGATATTCTTCAGCATCAGCAAAGTCAGATCTTCAGTTCTCGTCAATTGTACACCTAAGGGTTTCTTTGCAGCTAAAAAGGGTTTGAAACAAGGGGGGGTCTAATCTCTCCATTTTTTCCATTCTACTGACGAGAACGGTTGGATTAAAAATTAAGGGTCCAGAACAGCAGTCATGACACATTGGTGATGGGTGATGCCGAGATAGTAGAGCTACAACATCTAAGGTTGATTTTGGTGATCTTTCAATATATATACGTATATGTATTAATGGGAAGAGAAGTAATGTATATCCCAGTAATGGGGCTGCAAACTGTTGCAGCTTTTTTTTTGAGGATTGCAAACTGTAGCAAGGTTGGTTGCTTCACATATATAGCGAGTAACGAAGCTCGTTCACACATGAGAATCTGCAAAAGAGAGGCATTGCCCTAAGTAGCAAATGTTTTTCTCTGTGAAAGTCAAAAAGAGAGTACCTGTCATTTGCTTTTTCATTGTCATGTTAATGCACAATTGTGGCATTTCTTAATGAATACAATATGCCAAAACAGATGACCTTTTGATATGTTGGAACTGAAAGGGTGATAGGAAAAGGAAGTTTTCTTTGGTAGAAATACTACACCTGCTTTTACATATGGCATTATGGTGGACCATACGGAAGGAGAGAAATAGAAGATGCTTTGAAGATAGTGCCAACTCCATTCACAAGATAAAGTCTAATTATATATTTGTGTTTGGCTTTTGGTGTAGACTGGAATATGCATATGAGGCTGAAATAGTGGTACAGGCTTTAGAATCGTTAAGGGACTAGCTAAAAGCTGAATTTTATTAGGGTGTTCCCCTGCTGATATTGTACAAATAAAACAGCAATCTCTGTGCTAAATCATTTATAAGATTTACCTTATCATTTCATAGAAAAAAAGGTCAAGGCACCGTCACAAAAACAAGTCAAGAAAACGGGTCTAATAGTACCTGAAGGTGAAACAGATTTTCTGTCGGTAATTTATCATCGAAGCCCTGAAAAGCAGCCAAAAAGGAAAGAACTAAGAATATGGGGGAGAAACACGGTGAGGTATAAGAGAATATACATAAATCATGCAAATAAGAATAAGCACACATACTAAACCATCCATGTCTATTACATCCTCCTTCAACACACCCATCATGATACTGAGTAAATCGCCACCATTTGGTGGTCCTGATTCACTTTCCATTTGTTTCTTAGCAATCGTGGCCCTCAACTTGGTTGCCAAATCATTCTTTCCAGTTTCAGCAATTGCATTGTTTTGAGTGATTTGTGAAGACGAAGCAGACAAAGAAACTTCAGCAGCACGATTCTCCAGGTTCTTCTCCAATGGATGAAACAGGTCATCCAACGAAGCATCACCAGGGGGGTCACTGAATCTGCTCAGTTCATTTCCTTGCGGAACTACTGATGTCTTCACAGCCTTCACAAAATTCCAGGTAAAAATTGTTAGAAAATAATACACCATGAGAAGTGTTTGACGCTTAAACCCTGAAGCGACGCTCAAAACATGTTCAGCGCTTCGCCTCGCACTTAAGATGTGCTTTAGTGTTGTTATCAAGGCCCTAAGGCATACTTTTATATGTCAATGAGCCAATGAACCTCTTCTGAAGATGAGGCACTAAACAATTGATATTTCACTTTATAGTAATTTTTAAAAATTTCTTTGCATATATATTTCTCATTCATACTTATAATTATTAGTCTTGAACTTCTTTGTCAAAAAAAAATAAATTATTATTCTTGGACTAGACATATATATTTGCATTTTTTCTCCTTTTGCGCCTTTTAACATTGAAGTTTGCGCTTTATTTGTGCTTTGCACTTCAAGCCCTAATGGATCTTAGTACTTTTTTGCACCTTTCGCGCTTTTGATAACACTGAGCATGAGATAGCAACAACACATATAGATGACATAAGAACATTGATGCGTCGTTTTTTTTGCACTTAATGGAGGTCTAAATCTGAATGATCGAGAGGCCGTTAAGTGCATTTTGTTTTCATTAAGATTAAGACGTCTGAATACACATCTGAATGATTAAAGAAGTTATCTCTAGATTTGAATGTTGAATGACTAAGACGGTTTGTTTTGCAATATCTGAAAGTGTATAAATATACAATTCAAACAAAACATATATATTTTTTAATTAATTAAATTTAGATTTTTTAATATTTTAATAATTTTTTATTTGAATTATATGATTGTTTTGTTTGCAAATAAATAAATTATATTTACTTATATTGTTCTAATATTTAATCAATTTTTTATTTGAATTGTATATTTATTTAATCATGCAGTGTTCAGTTCTAGAGACCACATCTTAATCATTCAGATTTGCATTCAAATTCACATTCAGATGTCTTAACCTTAATGAAAACAAACGAGACCTGAGTGACATTTGATGCAGTCGAAAAAACATAAAGGAAAAAAGAAACACAAACAGAGTTGACGTTCAAAACAGTTCATAGATGACCTCAGGCAGAAAAACAAATAGTAACAAGCATAAGGTGAACGTAACATGATATATATGAATTACAGAAGCAAAATTAAGTGAATACCGTGAAATCAGAGGGAAAAAGTTCTTTTTCTGAATGAGAATCCTGAGCTCAAGCAGGATAAGGACGGAGATATCTCCTTGTATAAACTACTAATCATTACATGGAAACTTAGAATAAAGATCAAATTAGCCACACCCACATTGGTTCACCAATTAGACTTAATTGACACATTATAATCATCCCATTCGCATAGAATGGACAGACAACAAAAAAAGCCATAATTGGATTAAACATAAATCCCGAGGTGTAAAAGTTATTATCTCCAGCTTATGACAGCTAAATATCAAAGACTTGTTTACTAGTTTACTTGCTATTCAGTAAGCAGCAAAAAGAAAAGAGGAATTACAAGTATATGCTTTACCTTTTTCTCAAAATGTAGCTTTACCTTTTTCTCAAAGAAGTATGGAATTTATTGATATGCATCCATCCAATATATCAAGAAGTACATCTTATAAAGAGTATATTTCAAGTAAAAAAGCTTATGGCCCCTGTAGATGTTTCTTGGCAATCATAACAACACACAATGAGCCTACAAATTAAAAATAGGAATTATAAGCATACACTTTACCTTTCTAGGACTATAATCTGTGTTCTTTTGTCCAGAACTGGATGATGCAGAATAAGCATTGACGCCGTGTCCTTTTTCTTCAACCTTCCTAACTACAATTTTTCCACCCCTGGATTCACTAGATTCAAGCTCACCATTTGCAAAAACTTTCTCAGGCTCACCCAAGTTTGTCGAACTTTGAACTGCTGATTCATTATCCACAGCTAATCCATCAGCACAGCTTTTAATAGGAGACTTCTCATGGATTGCTAAAGTTGGAACTTGATCTGACATAAACTGATCTTCAATCTTATCAGTTCTTCCTTCTATACGAAAACTACTTGAACCACCAACCTCTTCTGGCTTGCTAGTCTCCCGTACTTCAGGTGATGCCAACGTTGTGCCAGATTCCTGAATTCAGAGACTATCACTATGTTGCTTGATTGATATTTTCACCATATTAAAGGAACTCCAAAGAAAAATACTTTTGCTTTATCAGAAGAAGAGCTTCCAGCAGCACCCTTGTCACCTTCATATGATGCCTCTGTGACAGCTGATCCATCTTCTTCTATATTTCTAGCAGATAACAAATGCAAAGAAAAACATGGTGTACATCATAAAATATACCATCATAGAACAGACCTTTAAGGTGATCCTAGAGGAGAAGTACTAGATAAGTGAAGACTAGGAGTGTATTACAAGCCCCCGGGGCTTTGATCTAGTGACAACCTGTGATGTGTGGATTGAGTGATTATCGTGGGTTCAAACCCTGTTGCGGACAAAGAACTGTTATTTAAGTAGAGAAGGGTAGAGGGATGACCTATTATCCACTGAATTAAGAACTGTGCCCACTGGCCCTCGTTATTTTCTCGGTGAACAAAAAAAAAAAAAAAATAGGAGTATGTTACAAAATCTACCTTATTGTCCCACTATGACGGAGTGAGGATTGCAAAGCACGCCTTGAGTTTTGTATCCAAGGATGTGAAAGTAGAGTCTTAGCATCAGGCCTTTGTCTAGCATCCTGAAACATGCATCCTAAAGTTATCAAAAGTTATTGTAGTAGTGATAGACTCGCGAAACGACATAATCATAAAACAAAGCAAATGAAACAGTTATGATCTCTTCGATGCCATGGATTAAGCGGTGATAAAGGGCATAAGCACTGCTTAATTCTCGTTCTGCACCGTTGTTCGCAGAACTATCACTGGACATCAAGATTCAAAAAACCCAATTAATTATGCATAGAGCCTCATGATCAAACATCATTTTACGACAATTCCAAACTTCAAGGTATCTAAAAATATCAAACTTCAAGGTATCTAAAGCTTCAAGTTTCCATTTAAAAAACTGTTTGAACGTATTTCCAATTATATTTCATTCCATAAAATGTAGTTGAAGATTCTCCTGTTACTTTACACAATTTCAACCATGCTCACCAAAAAAGTTTCACGCCATTCATCATGCTCAGCTCCAAATTTTGACAATATTATAGAACTCCATTACTTTTAAAATGTCAATGATAGAGAGGCAGGTGAACTTGTAGTTTTGTTGGATTCCACATCCAACATCAGACATCATCATCATTCGAGCATTATTTTATTTTTTTCATGTATCCTTTGAGCATTACAAATGTGAGAATGTCACCCAACTTCCCATATCTACCCAATCTAAACACGCAGCACTCTCCCTTTTCCTCATTTATCTAATAAAGTAGAAAATATCAAGTACCGAAACTTAATCGATGAAGGAATAATACTCTTTACCTTCTTAAAACACTGGCGCAGAAAATCAGTGATAGCAGGAGTTAGGCTATCTGGAATTGGGGGGTGATCATCCTGGAACAGACAAAGATCCATTAAGTTGTTGATTCAAGCAAGAGGGAAAACAAAATATCACCACTACCTATCTTCCTCATACATAAAGACAAAAAGATATAGCATAACTAAAACTCACCTGCACAATCCGAAAGAGGGCAGGCATTGGCTGAAGATCATAGTACGGAGGTACACAAGTAAGCAATTCTATAACTGTACAGCCAACACTCCAGATGTCAGATGCAGCACATACTCCTGACATTTCAATCACCTGAAACACTAGACAGCATTAAAGATAGATCTTCTAGGTGCAAATTTCTACTACCAATATTATAACTCGCAGAAAATTTCACCAAGTCCCATTTTCTTCCCTTTTCTTACAAGCGAACTGTCCATTCAAACTCTTTACTCCGTGTAGCATTCTTTCCTATAGAGGAAGAAGGTCTATTTTCAACAAATCCCAAAATTTTATTTGATTTGACGTATCTGGAAGGTGGTTTCTTACATAGGTAAAATAAATTAAGCTAAAATACTCTAATTTTTAGTTGTACTTGATTTCCTTATAGGGAACACCATGAGTTAGTATTCTATTATTTAGAAATGACAGTTAGATGGGATGAACACAGGTAAAATGGTAATTATTATTGTTTGTCGTGATATTTTTGTATTTTACTCTTCAAATTCCGCATTTATATTTTTCTCATTTTTCCCGACACGTATTTGATCTATGTATTTTTGTTGGACATCTGTCTATTTTCCCATTTCAATGAACTTGAACTAACTCTTCCTGCTTCACTGCTTTGCAATTCTCTTCTTCAAGAGTTCGAGTTCAAGTTCAAGGTGTCATTTCCTTTCTGGTGAGTTTTTTTAATTCTTTTAGGATTCCCTTTCTTCTTCCCTCTTTTACTGTCGAATCTATATGTTTGAGTTTTCTCCTCTTTCTGATTTCACAATCTGCTTGGTCCTAATCTTCTAGCTCTAGTTGTGTTTGTTTTTTTATTCTTTTGAATGATTTTTTGCTAAATTTTCTACACGCGTGTCTGGAATTCTACCTGATTTTGATATGCATGTTTGGAAATAAATAGTTAGGTGCATATTCTTTTGTTTCTGATTTTGGTAGTCAAAAATAGTGGGTTTTAGTGTGAATTGATCTTTAAAGGTGCATTTCTTCCTTCTTAAAAGGTGGGTGGATCTGAAGCTGTGAAATTCTTCTTTTCTCTGTTTTTATCTTCTCTATTGCGAGTACTTATGTGTGATCCTACATGAGTCCACAATTGTAACAGTGTTGTAGAGTGATGAATCTAAAGTGTCTGATGAAAAGAAAACCTTTTGTTAGGCACTGAATGGTTTTTAAACTCTTATTATTTCAATTTTTTCTCAAGTGTTATTTGGATTTTAGTGTTAGAGTGGTACCACTAATCTTCATATTATGTGATGTATGAACTCATGTTTCATCTGGGATCCATTTTCGGCTGGAAGATAAGTTCTACTTCATAATAATTTTCGTCCCTTATGCCATTTTGCTTTTAAGTAATAGCAACTTATTACTGCTAAGTGGTGCTTAGAGGACATTTGAAAATTCTTAAGCTTAAATTATGCTTACTACATTTTGGTTGATCTTAAATCTTAACAACAGCCTCTGGCAGAAATGCAAGGTAAGACTGCATACGATACACCCTTGTGGTGGGGCCCTTCCCCGGACACTGCGCATACCGGTAGCTTTAGTGCACCGGGCTGCCCCTTTTTAAATCTTAACATCAAACTTATTGGAGACTAGATAAAAATGCTTAGATAACTCAAACAATTTTTTTGTTCTTCACGCCTCCTAATTTCTAGGAATTAGTCACTTCAATAGCCTTCGATGATTATATGGGCATCCAAAGGACGAATGAGAAGAACGTTTGTTTTCCCAACCATTCTTTTAGTCCCAAGCCCATTAAGGAAAGGGCTGACTTAGAACAAAGATTTTGTATTATTAATTCCTAATTATAGAGCTTCTTCTTGCAAAAATATGTACCTTGGGCATTTAGTGTGATGATTATTAATACTTATGGAACCTGATAGTGTTTGATGATTATACTTGAATACTCTCAATGGAACATTTGCTCTGTAGCCGTACAATGAATTATTTTTTCCTTCTCAAAAAAAAAAAAAAAGAAAAGAAATCATGCTACTTTCCCACAGGCAACTGGATGGATGTAGCTTTAATCTACAGATTTCTCATTAAGAGCTCAGAGCTTTGAGAAGCATAAGAAGAAAACAAATTCCAGAAAGAAATAGGAAAAAAGAGGATTTAAGAGGCCCATAAATATCAAAATAAAGATAAAGACGACTGCGCCAACTTGATATTTTGGTATTATCGCCACAAAGAAGAGCTTTCGAATTTTCCAGAGAAGATGGGATCAGACCCTCCACTTCAATTGATATTTTTTCATGAAAAGCAGACATGAGATAAGAAATACAGTGTTTCACAACGATTTCAAATAGCGGTCCAACAGGTGCATTCCTATTGGGTACAATTCTACTTAACGTTATATTATTGTGGATTTGCAAGACATAATTGATGATGTTTTGTTGCCTGCAATGACAGATCGATAATCCAAAACCAACTCCAACTGCTTTTTCATGTTCAGTTCCATAGTCAGGAACTATCTAAAAGGTAATGCAAAGATATCTCCATCTTGTTCCTTGCTAAAAATAAGTTTTTTTAATACTTATCACATCAAAGGTTGTGTTATTTTGGGGGAAAATTTCTTAATTTTTGTTCAAAATGCAAGACATGCGAAGTGCAAAACCATAACGGACTAAAGGTTAAATAACATATTAAAAGTTGATTATAGAGGTTTTTTCACTAGAAGTTTGAAATATATTTATATCTTAAAGTCTACGTTTACTTTATCAGGAGGAAATAGAAAATCTTTGACTGTTGCCTACATTTTGATCCTGTTGCACCTGCCACATCCATTTATTGTCAGGTTTGTTCATATCAATAGAACATTTTCATATTTTTTTGTTCATTACTCTGTCTTTTTTTTTTTACATGCAGAAATGCAAGATAAGGCTGCGTAATACATCCTCGTGGTGGGACCCTTCCCCGGACCCTATGCATAACGGGAGCTTTAGTGCACCGTGCTGCCCCTTTACACTGTTTTTTTACATGTCGTATCCATAAGAGCACAAATATATGTTATATGTAGGGATGGAAAAATTAGCCCTGAAAACATGAGCCGCCCATACAAAATTGGATTGATATGTAGCCCAAACTGACCCAAGAAATCTTGCCAAAATATTTCAAAAAAATATTTTTATTTGATATGATATACACAGTTATAATAAAGAAATAAAATGGTTTTATTAGGTAATAAAAATTATTATTATATAAAAGAACAAACAAAACTGAAACTTAGAAAGAATTGAATGAGTTGGTTATGATCCGCATTTTACCATTTCAACCCAAGTAACTTTTGGGCAGGTCAGAACCCGTCCATTTAGTAATTCAGCCTACTTTAACCCGCCCATTTGACACCCTTAGTTATATGAATGTATTATTTTCCCTGCACTATTTGACATCCTGATTACCTTGGAAAACTAATGAACATGCCATTTTTACTGCTTACGAGATATTTAATAGTTCAAAAGTAAAATATATAAACAAGGACAATAAATGAGTAGCGGGTATCCTAATTTATTTACAATACTTATTTTTCTTTTTTTGTTATGAGATAGGAAAATTGGTCTCTTATTCGGCGGATAGAAAAAGGTGTCTTATTTTCATTGATATGACACAGTCAAAAGGAAGCCAGGAGATTAGACCTTATATAGCTTAAGGATCCTCTTAACATTTACAAAAATAAAAATTGAAGTTTTAGTTTCTTTTCAGAGTATCATTCATGTTCAATTTATCTGCTTTTTTGATTGCTTCATCATACGAGTGCTCAATGGGAGAAATGTGGGTTGTTTCACTCTAAATTTCTCAATATAAATATTATTTTGCCGAAGTTGAACAACCACTGCTATATCAGATATTCTTTTAGTGATTTTACTTGGAGATTAAAGGAAAATGATATTATTAGGAAATAATTGAAAGCCTCCTTAAGTTGCAACTCTCACTTCATTAAATTTGAATGAATCTTTTGAACTGTACACAAAACCTAATAATTATTAAGTATCTTCAACATCTCATATTAAAGCCTAAGCACATATAAAACCAACATATGAATTTACTGCTTATGAGGTTAAGAGCATTTGTTGTCATTCTTTTATACATGTGTAAATGGAGTCACCTCCTTAGGGGGTTTAGAGCAAAACTTTGCTCATTTATCATTTTTTAGTTCTATTCTTCTTCATTACAGTGCATTAATGTAAACAGAAGCAGTCAACAGCAGTATGAAAAAGTTAAAGCTACATCATTACTCAGAATTGCTGGATAGGGGCAAAAGCTCTTAGGCAGCCACTATTTGCTTTTGCAGCTCTCTTTACTTTACTCTTTCATCTATGTTCTTAGCCATTTTAGGGCTGTAATCTCACCTAAAAGCTGTGTAAATTTGTAAATCTTTTCTGTAATTTTCCTTTATTGCTCAGTGAATACTGATGATTATTTTTACAGGATAGTCCCGTGAGAAAGTTACCCCAATTGAGTCCAATGGACTTTCAAATGAAGATATTTTTATTTTGTTCAAAACTCACTTTCATCCAAGTTATGCTGTAGCAGCACCATAAAGGCTCCTTTCAAGGTAAGCAAGGGGCCCAGACATTACAAAGTCAAGCAACGTATGCAATACCAACTTAAGACCCAGTAAATAACTACCAACTTTGAGCAACTATAGAGTTTCTCGTTTGGTTGTCGCAAGGGCAGTGCTATTTCTTTCCCCTTTTCTGGGCACAATTTGTAAGGAACAGAGAATATTACACACATTTTGTATGGAAAATTCCCTTTATTAAGGCAATGTATCTCTTCTTATATCAGGCACTACTTATTGTAGACATCATAATTAAATTAAATACTTTGTAGTGCAAGATAGAAATCTCAGCTAAGCAACAGTTAATCGATAACTAAACAAAGTAAAGTTCTCTTCCCTTTCAGAAGTGAATAACAGGCAACAGGGAGAAACAAAACATCAAATCAGATATAGACACCACTAAAATGAGTTTGTTGTACCTCAGGTGCCATCCAATATGGTGTTCCAACAACTGAATGTGTATTAACATCTGCCTCCGTTAATTTTGTTGCAACACCAAAATCAGCAAGTTTCACCAAACCCTGCAAACAAAATCATCAAGAACAAATAGTTAGGAAAGGTAAACAGACACATAAGGAAAATTTTACATTAGCTGAATATATAATCCAAATGAGAATTGATGATAACAGTGAGACTACAAATGCAAGTAAACACATGAAGTTTCTTTTGTTAGGCAGGAAAGAAATCAGACATAACACGATGAGAAAATAACTAATTACTCCATCTGTCTGATTTTTATATAGCAGGAATTGGAATATGACAATCTACAATTTTCAAACTGAATGCGGAATAGATTATTTTGAGTTTTTTTAAAGTAAAAAAAATAGGTGTTTAGAAACTACATAAGAAATACAACTATTCTTATAGTTGATAATTAAAAATATTTTAGAAAATTTTGTTCAAAGAAACATTTCTTTGACTATCCAAATGTGCCACAAAAGATGGAGCAAAGAGAGTAGTAACTTCCCTGCATAAATGTAGCAAAATCAGAGACACAAAAGAAAGGGAGTGCGATTAAAAACCTCTTTAGTTGTCAATATATTTGCACCCTTGATATCCCTATGAATTACACCTTGCTCATGAAGATAAACTAATCCTTCCAATACCTACGACAAAACAGAGTGATCAAAAACTGGAACTTCCACATCTAACTCCGCTAGACCTAATTTGGCAAAAGTGAATCTGAGACCTGAGAGATGTAAACGGCAACCAAAGATTCTGGAAAAGGCCCAAATTTGTTTGGCTTGACGATGTTGGCAAGTGAACCATTCTCTACATACCTTCAAACAAATATCAAAATTTCAGCTAGTTAGTTTCATTTAGAAATAAAGCAAAAATAAAAGTGACAATAAGTTTCAAGCTCACTCACTCAAGAATTATGAAAAGATGAGTCTTTGTCTTTAAGGATCCAAGATACTTCACAATGTTTTTGTGGTTCAAATTCTGGAGAGCAAAACGAAAATAAGATCGCATGTCCTTACTAAAAAGTATGCTTTCAAGTGCATCCTATTTTGTTTTTGTTCCTATTTTGTTTTTGTTTTTCTTTCTACGCTTTGGGGGTTCGAGGATCCTATGATCAGGACGAAAAGGAGAGAGATCTTTACCTTAAGCAAATCAATCTCTTGCTGTGACATTAATGATCCAGCCAAGTATAGCATCATCAAAAGAAAAGAACAACTTGTAAGTCTCATTAAGTCAAGAACATAATATAATAAATCAAATGATGGTATGACACAATGCACATAGCAGTAATTATCATATATTAGTTTATAACAACCAAATGTTAGGGATGATTTGTAGGGAAAATATACTAGGGACATACGGAGGGAATAAGGAAAACGGGCACAAATTAGGCTAGTCTTTTCATTATATTAGTTATAGTTATTTTATTTCTTGAGCCGGGGGTCTTTCAGAAACACTATCTACCTCATCTCTGAGGTAGTGGCACGGACTGCGTACACTTTATCCTTCCCAAACCCCACTTTGTGGGAATATACTGGGTCTATTGTTGTTGTTGTATGTTTCTAGTAAAAGTTTATTTTGGCAGGCATTTTCACTATAATAAGAATCATTAGCTAGAAATTTAATTTCTACAGAGTATATTTTGTTACGTATTTCACCACGATAGATGCTTTAATTCAAATCCGTCATCTTAGCTTTCCTATTCAGTATTTCTATAAAGTTTTAATAGCTTGTTTGGCCAAGATTTTGAAAAAAATTATTGTTACTAAAAAACACTTATTTTGGAGGGGGGTTAGGCATTTGGCCAATTATCACACAAGAATAAGCTATACCTAGTAGAAGGTAAACCAATTCTTCTACTGCAGAGAGGAAGCATAATTTTGTAATTTCGTTTTTATTTCAATCCTCATCCCACCCTCACCCCAATCCACACGTAACACACTATATCTCATCAATTTAATACATTTGTTTCTCAGCTATATTTACCAAAATTAAGAAATTATAAAATGATATCCTCGGCTTAAGGCCGAATACCTCGAGACCTCCCTTAACTTGACACGTCAGACTCCCATCCCCACCCCTCCTCCAAACCCAAAACTTGACAAGACGCTGACGTGCCAAAGAGCATAAATGCACTCTTAGGGGTGTGGGAGTGAAAAGTTGACAATGAGCTTCTAAATCGGGTATTTTTCATTCATTAATCGCTACGCATTTATATACGATATTTATTTGCTCCAAATTCGTATTTCTTCTTGTTTCTTCCTTATAATGTACAATTGTATGTTTATTTCTTCTTTAGATGGAATGACTATTTATTTCAACTATGTATTTCTTCTTTTTTGGCCAAATCTACCGAAGAAAAGGAACTTAACAAGAACTTTAAAATTTTTAGCCAAAGAACAACAAAATATAGCCAAAATAATAGAGTTCCAATAGTATATTTCTTTTTATACTTCTTTAGATGCAATGGCTATTTTTTCCAAAGGAATATTTCTTCATTCTGAACCGAATTTATAAGTTGGCTGGAGCTCATTACCTTTAGCAGAACAAAATAATACCAAAAAAATGGAGTTTCAATAGTGGATTTCTTTTTATTTCTTCATTAGATGCAATGAAAATTTATTCCAAATTTGAGCAAGACACAATGCTCAAAGCTAAAGATAATAAAAAGTTACCTCACGTTAGATTCTAGTAAAGTGTGAGAAATCACGTGTGAGTACTCCAAATAGTAAATGCAATGTATAAACCCTTAGTGGCTGAACTTCAAGGGATTTCCCTAAAAGATGGTGATTCCTAGCTTTCATATATATATATATATGTGTGTGTGTGTGTGTGTGTGTGTCTTTTCTATGAGTTTATGGCTGGTCATCACTCTAGAGACAAACGAGGGTTGCCATCGGGCTTCTATTGTTGCTACGAAATGTGTCTCATGCAGATCCCATTAGAGAAGTTCCATTAATGACCTTTTTTCAATATTTGCAACCTCAAACACTCAAACCACTGAAAATAGAGGATCTTTGCCTATAAGATTTATGCTGATCTTGAAAGGAGTCCTCATAGACAACATAGTGACTTGTACTTCTATCCATTACAATCACCTATATATTTAGGCAGCAATGAAATGGAACTCTTCACTTAGATTTTGTGTCCTCTTTTCCATGGATGTGCTGCTTTCTACATTAGGGTATGGTGGCACCCTAATTGAACTCTTGGTGTGCATGGATGTGTCTCTGTTGTTTTCCTTTACTTTTCCCTTCTTTTCTTCCTTCTCCTGCTTATCGTAAGTCAGAAGTTAGTAAGACCTCTCTCTGACTATTGAAATAAAAAACTTGGTCAACCAGGGATTCTTGAATTTAAATTTGCTCTCAAATTATTCTGATTAAGATAGATGGGAGCAATAATTTCTTGCTTTCCACGTAATCTTCCTTCATCTTGAGCCGAGGGTCTATCAGAAACTACCTCTGAGATAGGTGTAAGTTCTCCTACAGTTTACCCTCCCCAGACCCCACTTTGTGCCACAACACTGAGTATGTTGTGGTTATGTATTTCTTCTTTTTTCGGGCCAAATCTGGAAAAAAAAACATCGGCTGGAACTCCATTACTTTTAGCTAGATTTTAAACATAATCTAAATAGTGGAGATCTAGCCAAGCTTTAAACAACTTTGGCCTGAAAAAAGATGATGCAAAAAGTTAAGAAACTTTTTCATTTTTAAAAAACGCCATATGGGCAAAATAATTCATACGTCAGCGCGTATCTTACCCGCATATGCATAAAGTATATATGCATACAAAATGTACTTCTGTCAACACACAAAGTTGAAAAAAAACAGGACTTCTGTTTTTTTCCCCCTTTTCAGTAGACAATTAGCAAGAAATGAAGATATACCATAATGATGTTGAGATCCTCCTGGGCAATATTCTCCAAAGAGACTTGCTTAATTGCAACAAAGTCACCATTTTCCAAATCCAAACCTTTATAGACTCGACCATAAGCTCCCTTCCCGATCTCATCTCCGAGCATCTTCAATTCACAAAGACAATCATCAATCAATCAATCCATCAGCTAAGCCTCAAACCCAGATAGAGCAGCAAAATTTTCTTTTAAACTTAAATAATGAATGCATATAATATCAAAAAGGGCACTGACTTCAATATATATCCATTTTACTTGGTTTGTTCCTTCACAAATTTTGATAGCTCAGAAGAAAAGTTCTAAAACCCTGACACTCGCAAGACAAGAAAAATGAACTTTTACCCACTAAATATTTTCAAACCAAAACTCACTTACTTAACTACAGAACACGATGAAACTTAAAAAGAATGACAATTTAAATTCCAATTCTAGTTCTCGAGGAGCAGAATATAACTACAAATCGATCCAAAAAATGAATAAGGCTACCATAAACATGTACAGCAGGGCAAATCTGGTTCTTTGAATTTTTTTTTTAACACAAATATATCAGAAACTGCACTAACTTCAATATATATTCATTTTACTTTGTGAAGCTTCACAAATTTGATAGCTCAGCAGAAAAATTCTTAAAACCCTGACACTCTCAAAAAACCAACAAAATTTTACCCAATAACATCTTTAAACCAAAATTCTCACTTATACTAAACTACAAAACACAATTGAAACTGAAAGAGAATCAAAATTTAATCTCAATTTCAAATTCTCGAAATACCATAAACATAGAAACAGAAAAAAATAACCATACAGCAGGACTTCAATATATATTCATTCTGCTTTGTTTGAACCTTCAAAACAATTCTAAATTCCTGACACTCTCAATACGAAAAAGAAACAAAATTTCACCCAGTAAACACTTTCAAACCAAAATTCTCACATATACTTAAACTACAAAACACGAAAGGGCAGCCCGATGCACTAAAGCTCCTGCTATGCGTGGGGCCCAAGAAAGTGCCGAACCAAAACTGTTTATTGTACACAGTCTTGACTTGCATTTTTGCAAGAGACTGTTTCTACAGCTTGAACCCAACAACTTTACCGGTTACTCGGAGGCTCCCCTTCAATTCATTTCACTTTGTTGAACCTCAAATTTTGATAGCTCAGCAGAAAAATTCTAAAACCCTGACACTCCCAATGCAGAAAAAGCAACAAAATTTTACCCACTAAACATTATCAAACCAAAATTTTCAGTTATACTTAGCTACAAACCACAAAACCTAAAAAGAATCAAAATTTAATTTCCATTTCTACTTAAGGAGCAAACTAGAACTTCAACAATAACAACAACACTCACACTGTAATCCCACAAAGCAGCATCTAGGGAATGTGGGAAGCGTAGAGTGTACGCACACCGTACCACTACCTTAGAGGTAAAGAAGCTGTTTTCGGTAGACCCTCAAGCAAATGAGCAAGAATACCATAAATATAGAGCTAATCGAATTTTTCAAAATAATTAAAAATTCTAAAACCCTGACACTCTCAATAAAAAAAAGCAACAGAATTTTACCCAATAAACATTATCAAACCAAAATTCTCACTTATACTTAACTACAAAACACAATAAAACCTAAAAAAAAAAAAAAATCAAACTTCAATTTCCATTTCTACTTCTCCTTACACCATAAATAAGGGAAACATTATAAAATATAAATTTAAAAAATGCATATATATGAACAAAAAAATAAAAGTAAAAATATATATACATAAACATTTACATATTTATTATCGAGGGTTTTGGATTTATGAAAAGCAGCATTTGCCATTTGCCTCGACATTCCGACGCCACTGCCTCCGCTGCCCCCGAAAATTCAATTATTTTTCCGTCAATTAAATTGGGGGAATGTGTTCTAGAAAGTTCTATAATAGTTTCATAAATAGGGAAGGATAAGATCGCCGGCGGTGAACCGATCGGAATTTTGCTCCGACGGAGAAAAAGAGGGGGGGAATGTGTTCGGGCCGGGCTTTTTAGGAAGGGCCCGAATGGGCCGGGGAAAATGAATTGTTCCTTTTTCGAATGACCGGCGAAGACTGGCAATGGAAAAAGTCTGTACAACTCAGACAGAGACTATAAATAGTGTTTGGATTTTGGAGGACAGTTATGTCTTAGTTGGAAAATATAATTTTTTTTATTTTATTTTTTTATTTTATGGAATTAGGCAAAAAAAAATTTATATATATAATGGTTGTTTTTATTAGGAAAATTATGATTATGGTTTTGGGTCTAAAGTTATAGATTTATTTCATTTTCTAGTCCTCGTAAAATTTGACGAATCTGTTTGATCATATGAAATGTTTGAATTTAAATGCATGTTTGAAATTAAGAAATGTAGATTAAGTAATTTGTGGTATTCGTGATTGTACTTAGTATTTATCTAAAAGATGATCAAATTAATTAAATTATTTTTTCAAAATAGAAATCGAATAAAATTTATTAAATTGATTTTGTCGATTTTTCCCAGCATATACAAAAATTATATCACTTACTTTATAAGGTATTATTATTATTTTTGTTAATGGTACAATATGAACTTTATGAAGATCACCAAAAGTCATTATTTGATTACAAAAAGATCCTCGAAGAATTATAGTACTCCACTGAAATAGGGGGAAATAATTAATTTAGTAAAACTAGATGAAATGTTAATTGGGTTAAATTTTTAACCGAAAAAATAAATCACTTTTTCTAATTTAAAATGAGCATTGTCCTGTTAGATAGTAAATTAGAGGGATTTATATAGTTTTTACTATTTTTATTACTCAAAATAGCCCTTGAGGTTTATTTTTGGAAAAATTTCAGAAATAGCAATTATAGAGCCTTAATTATAACTTTTATAGCAACAGTTTCAAAATTACAAAAAATAGCAAGTTGTATTATGTATTTAAGTAAAATGTTGTTACATAAATACATATACAAATAAAGAATCTATTCCTAATATAACTCTAATCAGTTAGAGTTTAAAATGGAAGAAATTGTTCCTTAATTCAAGCAATATTTAATTACTCAGATTCCTTTACCTTATATGACTCTTTTTTTTACCACAAACGTAAATTTAAATCAAAAAGCAGTAATTCAAATCAGCAACTTAAGTCAAATTCAAATTCAAAAAACGTTTTCCATAATCAGCAACTCAAATCAAATTCAAAAAACATAGTGCATCCAATACTATTGATGGTCGCCTAAAATTTTGATGAAGATAGTGTAAATACAACGTTCCAATTACAGGTATCGATAATCAAATTTGATTGTGTTTGTGAATTTTATAAAATATAATTGCGAAAAATTCTGAAAAGTTTATAACTCACTCATAACATTCATCTATTTCAAAAGTTGAGATCGTATTTTGAAGTTTATCAGTTTTGAGATGAAATGTTGATAGTGGATTTTTTTTTCAAAATTCAAAGTTGTCCTTGTCGTTCTGTATTTATAAAACTAAATTACAATTGTTATACGTTAAATTTAAATTTAAGAAGAGGATACATAGTATTCGAATAAAAGATTTATTTTTTGTTGGAATTTGTTTTCCAGTTTTGTATATACGACTGATTATGGTATGTAGTACGTATTTGATAATTGAAGTTATATTTACAGATTTATAGTGTTTCGGACATTGAAAATGAGAAGCATACCCGTTGTCGTTAAACACTCTGGTAGATAGACATATGAACAGCAATATAAAGATTACATCAGTGATGCGATATTAGTGAGCATAAACGCTTCGTATAACCAACTCTACACACTACTAGCTTCACACATTGATGTAGATGTAACCTGCAAAAGTATTCAAATTGAATATGACTTAATAGATATATATGTTTTCAGCTATATATATTTATAATGTACATATGTAGTCTATTTATGTGTTCACTGACAGTTTCATATGTTTTCAGCTATATGTATTTATATTATGCATATGCAGTTTTTTTTTCTGTCAGTTACATATGGTTCCAGCTATATGTATATGTATTATTTATATGCAGTATGTTTATGTGTTCACTGGCAGTTACATATGTTTCCAGCTGTATGTATTTATAATATACATATGCAGTATTTTATGTGTATAAAACATGCACTTTTTATGTGTATTTTTTCCATATGCAGGCCATATATTTCCATTTGTATAAACTGTACTAGATTCTGAAAATGATGCATCTTTCAAAATTACACACTATTGGTATTTTTCCGTTAGTAAAAAATACATATGTTTTATGCATAAAACTACGTCTGCATGTAATAACAAGAACCATACGTATTTTCAAAAAAATATATTTATATTAGACATAAATACAACTGCAACCTGGAATGCACATATGTATTACTCATAAATATGTATTGTTCAAAAGTTGAATTGCAAATCTGTAAAAGTACATATATTTATATGTGTATTAGCTAGACAAAAACATATGGACATCTTGTAATAAATACATATGTATTATTGATGGAGATATACGTATAATTAGAAAATACATACGCATTATTTATAAATATTCAGAAACTTACTTATTGATATATGCATTGCAGACAAAAACATATACAGAAGAGTATGAATACATATGCATATCATGAAAATTATACTTTCAGACTTGTAAAAAATATGTATGCGTTATTAAAAATACATATGTACACTGGAATGAACATGTGTATTATTCATAAATACGTATGACTCATAAATCTACATGACATTCTACTTCAGTCCACAATAACTATGCATTGTTCAAAAATATATGTACAATTCTGTAAAAATACATATGTATATATAATCATAACTAAAAAATACATATGCATTAGACATAAATACATAGGCAAAAGTGGATAGAACAGAAGTTCATAAGGACATATTGCTGACATTTACATAAACTAACCATGAAGATATTGGAATTTAAAAGATTAAACATAAAAAATCTTAATATAACAGTAAATAAACATTAATATATCATCTTTGAACATTAAAGTAACATATGAAACTTAAGAAATATTCAATATATTGCTTATCAATATTCAATATATTGCTTATCCTCCTAATGTTAACTGTTGTAAACTTCAACAAAATGAAAATACACATCAAAGATCATAAACTTCAATGTCTTCTGTTATCCCAATTTTTCGAGGAGGCCTCATTGGTGCTTCATCATCACTTTGTGCCTTCGCTTCTTCTTTCCTCGAACCATAATCCCACAAAAGTGAAGCATATCTTGTGCGAATAAGATCTGGGTCAAAATCAATAGATGAAACACCTTCACCAAAAGTAAGAGACTCAACATATGTCACCATATATAAGCCAAATCCCTGCAAATACATATATCAATAAGTAAGAACCTGTTATAAAATTAAGATGTTTACGAAAATACATCTTAAAGTTACATTACATCTTAAAGTTACATCACTGGTCCATATCTTAGTTATCAAACATCAAAATACAAACATTGTCATCATCTCATGAATAACAAATACAACTGAGCAAAAATAACAAATATTATCAATAACAAAAAAAAAAGTACATCTAACTTGTAACAAATACATTTCATATATTTCAAGCAAACCAAATACATATGTATTACCTAACTGGTACAAAAATCATGCTTAATAAGAAAAAAAAATACATATCATGGTCAAAATATAATGATAACAAATATAACTTAACATCAAATACAAATCATAGCAGTAAACAAAACAAAAACATATCTAAATTGTAGCATGTATATACTTTACATGTCAAAACAAAGTCATTTATGTATTTACAGAATACATATTATCCTTATATTACAACATATACATATGAATTTTATGAATACATGAATAGTCCAAATTTAAGTAACCAGAATATAATACAACTGAACATTAAATACAAATCTTATCAGTGACAAATACTAATATCTTACTCATAACTTAAATACAAATACATATAAAAAATATACAAAATACATAACATATACAATTCTATCAGTAACAAACCTTTGTATAAAATACATATCTTACATATAACAGATATAAAATAAATACAATTAGGGACTACAATTTCATATCTTAACAACACATTAGTGACTATAATTTCATATCTTAACAAAACTGAAAAATAAATACACACCTAATAAATTGTATATATAAAATACATATATGAACATGTTGTCCAGAAACTATAAAATTTTACAAATAGCATCATACCTCCTCCACTTTCTCTTCTTCAAATTCGAAATCAGATGAAACATGACTTGTAATTTTACTAGATTCACCTTTTTCATCCAACTTCATCTTTTTCATCGATTTTTGAATTTTTGTGGATCTTGGGGATGAAAATTTTCTCAAATCTTTCCGTTTTATTTTTTTCACAAAGTTTTTCTAATTGTTACGGTGCTTCAATCTCACATCTTCACTGCTAATACCTCCCTTAGACTGAATATTAGTAAAACACAAGTTAAAATCTTCATCTTGTGTTAACCCAAGACTAAACGATGGTAGTTTCATCGGAAATCAAATTCATCGGTTGAATACCTTTAATGGAACTACTACGATTTGCATGTTGTGCCATTCTAGTGAAACTCCGAAAAATTTCAACACACACACAAAAAAAACTAATAGAAGAAATCGGCAGAGAAGAATGAAAAATTTGAAAAAAAAAATCGACAGTAAAATACATAAAAGAATTTATATGAAAAATATAACTTGCATTAACTTTAAAATAAACTCACCTTAATTGAAGGATGCAATGTTTATCAATATCTTGAGAAAATAAAATTAAAGATTGTAGGGAATTGAATTTGGTGAAGTAGCGTGAAAAAGGGATGGTAAAAAGACACGCTTTTCTCTAACAAAAGTAAAATATTGCTATGTTTTGTTATTAGTTGTAATTTTAAGAAACTATTACTATTAATTGTAATTAATGTCTTAGGATTGCTAGTTTATGTAAATTTTCCTTTATTTTATTACCGACGAAAGTATAGCTTCCTTTTTTTTCTTCTTCATTCTTCTATTTCTTCCTTTATTTGCTTCTTCTCTTCTTCTTCATCTTTGTTGCTTTCCTTTTTTTCTTCCTTTTTATTTATTGCTCCAGTCATTAAAGTTTCTTTAAAGCTCGATTTTAAAATTTGACGTGTCATAAGCATGAACCATTCTAATTAAATAACTCCAAAGAGTCAAATATCGAGCGGAGTTCAAATCTAAAATTTGAGACTATTTAGAGAAGATTTTGAGTTGGTCAAAATTAAAAGGCTCCATCAGCCATTACATAGAACTCACCAATCCAATTCAGTTGAAATATGAAATTTCACAAGTGAAGTTTATGTAATCAGTCTTAAGAAATTAAGGATCTTAATTTCAAATTTTTGTTTCTTGGTTCAGTTTTTTTCTAAAAAAAAATTATTGGATTGTCGTGATACAATCTAGTCTTCAGTTGAAAGGGCGAAAGCAAGTTGTTGTTGCACTTGATTGTGCATGTGAAATTCAACTCGTTGAGAAAGATGAATTATTGAAATATATAAGTATTGTATAAACAGTGTATATGAAAGTATATGAATCTTTGATACGTAGCTACAGGTCATATATACACACGATTGTACACTACTTATACAATATTGATACATTATATAACCATTTATACAATATCAACTACTATACATTATAAATACATGCAACCATATTCGTTAAATTTTTTTATGACATTTACAATTGTGTAAGAAAAACCCTTATTATTTATCAGGGATCATTAGATACATTAAAAAAAAATTCTTTATAATTAATCAAATTTCAACTAGAAGAAATCATGCATTATTCATCACATCTATACGTGCAAGAACTCCACCTTGCAAAGAGGCCAAGTAAAAATATCAACATTATCCAAAGCCCAAAATATTAAGCACAACTATATCTACAAAAACAAAAAAAATAAAAATTTGCTTAGGTATGAAGGAGAATGATAGAAAGAAAATCATCAAAGGATAAACTATGTCAGTAACAATAGTAATAATATATTCATTATTGTTGTTTTGGATACACAATCTGTTTGTTTATACACTAAACTCCAACATAAGTTCAAGACTATTTCAAGAATACTTATGAATTTTTTCAACATCTTCAACACAAGTTTAGTATGAACTATCAAAGAAGTGTGTTACATTTAAGAAATAAGATGAAACAGAAATAAAGCCAAGTCTTCCGAATTCACGGACAGTTCTTAAGGAATTAATTCTCCTTAAGAATCCGAGGTTGTGGAATTTTTCTTTCAGGATAAAATGGCTTACAATCCGACAGTAATAGTACCTCAAACTATCGGATTCTTCGAACTCACCCAACGGGAGATGATCACAATGAGTTTTTAGAAGACAAGAAGTGTTTTTCAGCTATCAAAATTATGTTTCTACCTGAGGAATAAGTCAGGTATTTATATTCATTAGGTTTCCTTTCGGAAAGAAAGCATTGGTTCTGGAAAAGTTGCATTATTTCTGAACAGTCATGTCACCCGCACCCAGTCTGTGTTGGAACTGCGTCTGACCTGCGGCCGCAGGTTTTCGCCCATTCCAGTGGCTTCTGCGCCTGACGTATGCCAGGCAGAGCCAGCCTGCGCCAGGTTTGCGCCTGACTTGCGTCCGCAGTTCACCCTTTTTTCGAAACAATGTGTCTTTTTTTCTAAAGGTCGCATTCCTTTCGAGATGTGTTGCGCATGCGTTTGCATGGCACCTAAAATGCGCACACATATGGAGAAAATTATTTCATTGGATTAAAACTTCACTTGTTTTACAAGTTTCAAATAAAATTTATCTAAAAAATTAATCTCATCGATCGATTGACAAATCTGAATCCGAACCCGAAGCCTAAGCCGAGCCGAGCGAGCGAGCGACGACGACGACGACACGAGGCACCTCTTTGTTCTTGCCTCACTATCTATGTGGAGATGTGTTTCTTAATAAGAACACATAGAAGTTTCTTTATCCCACCAATGTGAGAGAATTAGTAGACTTTCCTTATTTTTGAGTATACTTTCCTTTTTAAGTGTGATCTCATTTTTTTCCTCCACTCATTCCCTCCATTTACAATTCACACATTCAACTTGAACCCAACAATACCCCACATGAATGGAGAATGACAACTCTTTGTAAAAAATTTCACAGATAAGTATGCGATCATCAAGCAAAGACTGATTGCATCTGGATAAATGGTTTTTCCTTTGAACTTACCATAGTGAACATGCATCAGATGCACTCAGTCAATCGGTAGATTTGATATCTTTGAACTGTCGAGCTTTAATGTACACCTAGACAACACATGTCACACAACCAATCTTTTTTCATTTATGTTGTCGACACCCAATTTTGGCTCTCCATGCCTAAACTAACGGTTTCAGGCTTTGTGATCGTTAAAGGGCACAAAATATAATATTTTTACATATTTTTTTTTACATTTTTTAACAAATTATTGATAATTGTCATTATTTTAGAATTTTTATTAATTTATTGCCATATTTTAATTTTTACATAATTATCCTTAATTTTATTATTTTAGAATTTTTATCAGTTTGATATCATTTTAATACTTCTTCCACAGTTATCTATATACGTACATAACGTAACACTACAATTTTTTTTACATATTTTAATTTTAATTGTTTATAACGTAATACATTTTTAGAGATAATTATATTATATTTGTTATTTGCATTTTTCTATAACTATACATCAATATTTATATTTTTGTACATTATTTAATACAATCTGTAGACGATAATGTTGTCTTATTTATTTTAATACACAAAATAATAAATTAGTCAAGTCAAGATGTCGTTACTTTTTAAAAGTTGACAAATTAAGTCTTTCATCCCTTGAATAAATAATTTTTACACATTGAGTAAAACGATAAAAGTTATTTGGCTAATATCTTTCGGACTAAAAAGTATTTCAAGTGACAAGAGGGGTCAATCTTTAAATTTTGGGTTAATAAGAAATACCATTTGTTATAATAAATAAATGAGAGAATTGGTTAATTTTTTAACTCACAAAATACACATACTCACAAATACACCACACGCCCAAATCAGATTTTTAATTTTCTCTCAAAATTCACGTTACTCTCTCCTCTCCCCCTTTCCCCTCCACTACCGCCAACAGTCATGGCCGGCCGGCGACCACCATCAAACACCCTCTTTCTTCTTTCTTCTTCTCTTTCCCTATTTTGCTACTGCCTCATGGGGGTTAATGGTCAGCGAGTGCTAGTCGTCCACCAGCAATCACTGTCGCCTTCCTCCTCTATTTTTTTCTCTCAATTTTTTATCTTCTCCGTGGCTGTCTCACCGAAGGTGATGACCGCCGAGCTCCAGCGAGCTACTACCGCCGGTTCATCCCTCTTTACCTCTTTCTCTGATTCGATTGAAAATAATGGCCTACACCAAAGAGAATCCAGATCTGTGGTTGGAGTTACATGTTTTTCAGCATTGCTCCAGCGAGAGCCGTTGAAGCAACACCACTTACATCACATAGTCAATTTGTTGTCTCTGTTGGATGGGTGTTCTAATATTTTTTTTATGTTTCAATGTTACTTGTACATATTTGACAGACTTGTGAATATTCTGGTGGGCCTCTTGATGTCGAAAAGCTTTCTTATGTTTGGTTCCTATTGTTGACACCCTCATTATCATAGTATTTGTTGGAAGATTTAACATGATTTATTTTTCGATGAACTTGCTACGGTTGCACTTTTATTGTGCTATCACTGACCGTTTTGGGAAAATCTGCCTCTTTTTCTTTACTGGTTTTGATTTTTTGACTAATAAGGAACATATACTATACTACTTTGGCCAATGAAAAAATTACCATCGATTTTTTAGGCCTCCACAGATAAAAAGATGAACTTTACGTATACAAATATGTAATGAAAAATAAATATTTTCGGGCGATGACGAAATCTTTATAATTTTTCAAACTTTATCCGAGCCCACACTTTTAATAAAAATTCTATTTTTATATATACATATGCACACATGATTTTTATTTTATTAATTATTTATTTGTTACTTATCTTTCTACCGTAAGTGTTTGCACAGGTTCTCGAAAGTACATATCGGAAAGGGAATTCAAGAAAAGAGTGAATTTTGTATTTATATTTTCTTATATTCTCGCAATTGTATAAATTATAGTGAAATCTTTATTTTTAGGGCGTTGGGTGAGAATAATCTTTATTTATGCAATCTACGTCATGCGTTTAGGCAAATTTAGGTCGTTAATATTTATATTAAATCGATTTAGATATTTAATCAAATAATTCATATTTTTTTACGCTAAAAAATATTATGTAATTCTTTCTTTAAAAACAAATTTTTCTTTATTCAATCTTTTCATTTTTTTCATACATGTTTTTTTTTTTATGTATTTTACATTTATCTTCATAGGCTTCTTATACACATACTTTTTACTATATCATATGCAATTTACACATTATTTATATCATTTCAATACATATTTTATATTTGTATTTATAAACATTAATTTTTTAATAAATCGAAGTCTGACCGGGAACCACATTTGTGGATTTTGAAGGGTGCCTAACCCTTTCCTTCAAAATAATTTGAACCCTTACCTAGAGTCTAAGCTGGTTCGTAGATTAAAACACAAGTCATACATGTTTCCTTATTTTCCTTAAAAATTAGGTGGCGACTCTGTACAAATCAATTCTTTTAGAGTCCATAATATCGTGCTCGTTTTGACCCTGGGTAAAAATGAGGTATGACATATGGTTCTCACGGTTTTGTTCGTTTCAGCCATGAACACGTCTCGATTTCATGAGAGCTTAGAGAATAGGTCTTTACTAACATTTTCCTTGAAGAGGCTTCCACTTCACCCTCACATAGGTGATTTCTAAATGTTCAATCCTATAGATTAAACTATTTGGTCACATCTGCCAAATTTAGATAATCATTAAAAGACATCACACCATAAGTCTTATCATTGTTTGCTAAAAATTGTGTACATCATGAGAATGAGTTGGGTATATTAACAATGTTGAACCTGTCAGACACAACTTTGTTTGATTTTCTTGAACCTAGCTCTTGGGATTTCCAGGCTGCTAGGTAGAGGTACCACCATACTGACTTGTCCTAGGCTGTAAACCCATTCCCTTGGATGTTCTCTCAACTCCCTCTCTAGATAGGCCTTTTATAAGTGGATCCGACACATTATCCTTTGATTTCACATAGTTAACGGTGATAATTCCACCAGAAAAAAGTTCTCTAATGGTTTTATGTCTTCGTCTTATATGATGAGATTTACCGTTGTATATTATGCTCCCTGCCCTACCTATTGCCGCTTGACTATCACAGTGTATACATACTGGTGCCAATAGTTTGGGACAATAAAGAATATTTTCCAAGAAATTTTGGAGTCATTTTGCTTCTTCACCGGCTTTATCTAGTGCGATAAACTCAGATTTCATTGTGGAGCGAGCAATACATGTCTGTTTGGACGATTTTCAAGAGACTGCTCATCCACCTATAGTAAATACATATCCTCTTGTGCATTTTACTTCATTTGGTCTGGTGTTCCAATTTGCATCATAATATCCTTTAAGTACCGCGAGATATTTGGTGTATTTAAGATACCCCGAAACTCTTTTCATTGTCATCTAATGAGTTTTATTGGGATTACTCGTGTACCAGCTTAACTTACTAATAGCACATTCTATATCTGGTCGTGTACAGTTCATTATATACATTAAACATCCCAACACTCTTGCGTAGTCCAAGTGTGAGCTACTAACCTTCATTCTTTTGAAGTGCAAAACTCACGTCTAGAGTCTTGGCAATATCAAATTTCAAATACTTAAACTTGTAAGTACCTTTTCAATGTAACGAGACTGTGACAATGTCAACCCTTATGGAGTTTTATGGATTTTTATTCCTAAGATCACATCCGTAACTCCAAGGTCTTTCATATCAAACTTGTTCTCAAGCATTCATTTCATAGTATTTATGTCATAAATATCTCTACTAATGATCAACGTATCATCCACATACAAGCAAACAATGAACTTGCGATTTAGAGTGTCTTTAATGTAAACACATTTATCACATTCGTTTATCTTAAACCCATTTGTCAACATAGTTTGGTCAAACTTTGCATGCCACTGCTTAGGTTCTTGTTTTAGTCCATAAAGTGACTTAACAAGTTTACACACCTTTTTTTCTTTACCTAGAACCACAAAACTCTCAGGCTGTTTCATGTAAATTTCTTTCTCCAATTCTCCATTTAGGAATGTTGTTTTCACATTCATTTGATGGATTTCAAGATCATATACCGCTGCCAAGGAAATTAACATCCGAATTGATGTTATCCTCATTATAGGCGAGTATGTATCAAAGTAATCAAGGTCTTCCTTCTAGTTGAAGCCTTTTACTACAAGTCTTGCCTTTTATTTGCCAATAGTATCATCCTCTTTTATTTTCCTTTTGAAGATCCATTTAGAGGCTAAATGTTTATTTTCTAGAGGAAGATCAAGCAACTCCCACATATGGTTACTCAAGATTGATTCAATCTCACTATTGACTGCCTCTTTCCAAAAGAATGAGTTTGAAAACAACATCGCTTCTTTAAATGTTTGAGGATCATTTTCTAAGAGAAATGTTACAAAATCTGATCCAAATAAAGTTGACGTCCTTTGACGTGTACTACGTCTTGGATTCTGATCATTATGTACATCCTCGCTTGGTTCATCTCGAGGTCATTTAGACCCTCCACTAGACTGTTCATGTCTAGTTCTATACGGATAAATGTGTTCAAAGAACTCAATATTATCTAATTCAATTATCGTGTTTTTATTGATATCTGGATATTTGGATTTATGAACCAAAAATCGACATGCTTTACTACTTTTAGCTTATCCTATGAATACGCAGTCCACTGTCTTAGTAACTATTTTTACCTTTTTAGGCATAAGAACTTAAACTTTCGCTAGACACTCCCACACTTTGAAATATTTCAAGTTGAGTTTTCTTTTTTTTCATTTTTCATATGAAATTTATTGTGTCTTACTATGGGGTACTCTATTGAATATTCGGTTAGCTGTAAGGATAGCTTTCCCCCATAAGTTTTGCGGTAAACCTGAACTTATTAATAAAATACTCATCATTTCCTTTAAGGTTTGATTTTTTCTTTTCGCAATTCCATTAGATTGAGGTGAATACAGGGTCGTGGTTTTATGGACAATTCTATTCTCTATACATATTTCCACAAAGGGAGATTCATATTCTCCACCCTTATCACTTCTTATAGTTTTGATTTTTTTCTTTAACTGATTTTCAACTTCTGTTCTATATTGCCTAAATGCATTTATTGCTTCATCCTTACTATTTAGCAAATAGACATAACAATATCTAGTGTAATCGCTAATAAAAGTTATAAAATACTTTTTCCACCACGAGATAGTGTTGACTTCACATTATAAATGTCAGTGTGTATTAAGCCTAAGGGATTGGAATTCCTTTCAACAGACTTATACGGATGCTTAGCATACTTTGATTCCACACACGTTTGACATTTTGATTTATTGTGCTCAAATTTATGCAAAACTTCTACGTTAATCAGTTTTTGCAAAGTTTTGTAATTGACAAGTCCTAATCGTTCATGCCACAATTCATTAGATTCATGAAAGTAAGAAGAAATAGAACTTCTATTGATTTAAATTGTCATTAGTCATTACATCAATTTAAATAGGCCCTTAGTGAGGTAGCCTTTTCCTACGTACACTTCTTCTTTACTAAGTACATTTTTTTTGGAAATAAATACACATTTGAATCTATTTTTATCAAGAAGTGATACAGAAATCAAGTTCTTCCTTCACTCCGATACATACAGGATATTTTTAAAAGCCAACACTTTGCCTGATGTCATTTTCAGGTAGACTTTTCATGTTCCTTCAACTTTTGCAGTTGCGGAGTTTGCCATATAGATCTTCTCTTCTCCTTGAGCCAGAGAAAACGCAACAAACAACTCTTTATTTGCACAAATGTAATGGGTGACACCAGAATCGATCCACCATTCTCGAGGATTTTCCACCAAGTTACATTCAGACAACATGGCACACAGATCATCCATTTCGTTCTTGGATTCAACTATATTTGCTTGGTAGCTTTTTTTACCTTTCTTTGGGGAATAACAATCTGTTGATTTGTGGCCAATCTTGCCACAATTAAAGCATTTTTCCTTGAATTTCTTCTTAGGTTGATTGCTTTCTTGTCCAGCTTTCTTCTACTTTTTTGAGTTACTATGGTCATCTTCTACAATGTTTGCTCCACTCATTACAAAATTTCCTTTTGACCTCTTTTCTGTGGCTTTGTTGTCTTCTTCAATACACAACCTTACTATGAGATCTTTGACTGTCATCTCTTTTTGTTTATGTTTCAAGTAGTTCTTAAAGTCCTTTTATATAGGTGACAGCTTCTCTATTATTGCAGCGACTTAAAATGCCTCGTTCACAATCAAACCAACAATAAAGTTCATGTGAACATTAAGAACATTTTTAACATGTTCAAATAAGGTAGTCACCAAACTCATACCTTCCACAAGGAGATCGTAGATGATAACTTGCAGTTTCTTTACTTGAGATATGACAGACTTGCTGTCAATCATTTTATACTCAAGGAATCTTGCAACAAAGAACTTCTTGGTTCCAACATCATCAGTCTTGTATTTCTTTTCAGCGTACTCCATAATTCTTTTGACGTCTTCATTCCACTATACACATTGTATAGTTCGTCTGTGAGGCCACTTAGAATGTAATTACTGCATAGGAAATCCGAATGTTTCCACGTCTCTATGACAATAAATTGCTCCTGGTCCGAAGTTTCTTCGGGCAATTCTGGAGCTTTTTTAGTTGTAAATCTTTGAAGACACAAGGTTTTAAGGTAGAAGAACGTCTTCAATTGCCACTTTTTAAAATCAACACTCGTGAATTTGTTGGATTTTTCTGTTGGTGCCATTGCCTGCGGAGCACTCGTATGGCTAGTTGTAGCAACATTCGTTGCTGCCACACTTGTCCCCGCATCATCCACATGACCGTCTGTTGTCATTTTTCCTGTCACAAAATAACAATCAACTTTAGTATAAAATATACTAATTACAAGTTCGTAGCAACTTATAAACACTATTTGTTTCTAGTTTAACTAAGAAGTTTTTATGTCTTCCAATCGTCAACCGAGTGACCTTTAACTTGTGATGAAGTTTTTATGTATTAAAATCACTTTTTAAGTTCAAACAGAGTAGAAAGCATAAAGCTTTAATCTTTAGAAACCAAACAATACAGATTCTGAAAGATTAATTTCTTAAGATTATTGTTTTGGGTACATAATCTGTATGTTTATACACTAAGGCTCCATTTGTTTTTTTAAGATTCAGACGTCTGAATCTGAATGCACATCTGAATGATTAAGATGTTGTCTCTAGATCTGAAAACTGAATGATTAAGGCTATTTGTTTTTTCAACATCTGAATGTGTAAAAAAAATTTATTGTATACATAATAAAATAAAAAATACAATTCAAATAAAAAATTATTTATGTATTAAAAAAGTATGTAATTTAATACAACAAAATTATTAGTATTTGATTGAGAAAAAATATTTATGTTTGTTAGTGATAGTGGAGATGGCTTATAATGGTGGTTGCGGGGACAACGATTGATGTTAGTGATTAATAATGTTGGTGGTGATAATTGTGACAGTTGGTATTGTAATGACTGTTATGATGGTGGCTATTGATGGTGGTTGTTGTTGTTGTGATGTGGCGTTGCTTGATATTAGTAGTTTAAGGTGTTGATTATATTGGCTGAAACATGAATGCATGATGATTGATGATGTGTTGATGCAAGTTGAGATGTTATTTGTTGTGATGGTGGAGATGGTTGTTAGTAGAGATAAATTGTAGTGATGGTACTGGTTGAAGTGGTTGTAGAGGTGGCGTTACTAGTGACAATGGTGGTGACGGCCAAAGAATGTGTAGAGGTTGTGATGTATTAGTGGTAGTTAGTGATGGTGCTAGTTGTGATAGATGGGTTGGTTGGTAGTAGGGATTGGCAGGTACTGATTTCTGATTGTGGTGTTGTTGACGGTAGTGGGGATGGAGAATATAATTATAATAAAAGAGGTAGTAGGTGTGGTAGCGGTATTTTTTATCGATGTTGGTTGTGGTGGTAGAGGTAGTTGGTGGTAGTGGGTGATGGTTGATAATGGTGATGGTGGCAGAGGTGGTTAGTGGTGGTGACTGCTGATTATTAATAGAGTGGTGAGTATTATCCAACATCAAAATATCCCTTCAGACTTATTAAGACTTGCTTCTAGATGTGAATGATTAAGACCTATTCAGACCTATTAAGAGTTAAAACCTTAATAAAAGACAAATGGACTTAATGGTCTGAAGTCTGAACCATTCAGATTCAGACCTCCATTAAGTGCAAGCAAATGAGGCCTAAACTTCAACACAAGTTCAAGACTATTTCAAGAACACTTATGAAGTTTTTCAACACCTTCAACACAAGTTCAATATGAACTATCAAAGAAGTGTGTTACATTTAAGAAATAAGATGAAATAGAAATAAAGCCAAGTCCTTCGAATTCACGGAGTGTCCTTAAGGAATTAATTCCCCTCAAGTACTCGAGGTTGCGGAATTTTCCTTCCAGGATAAAATGGCTTACAATCCGACAGTAGTGGTACCTCAAACTATTTGATTCTTCGAACTCACTTAATTGGAGATGATCACAATGAGTTTTTAGAAGGCAACAAGTGTTTTCAGCTCTCAAAATTATGTTTCTACCTAAGGAATAAGTTAGGTATTTATCGCCATTAGGTGTCCCTTCGGAAAGGAAGCATTGGTTTTGGAAAGTTGCATTATTTTTGAATAGTCACATCACCTGCGCCCAGTCTGTGCTGGAACTGCACCTAACCTGCGGCCGCAGGTGACGTTTCGCCCATTCTAGTGGCTTCTGCGCCTTACCTGCACTAGGTCTGCGCCTAACTTACGTCCGCAGGTCGCCCTTTTTTTGAAACAGTGTGTATTTTTCTCTAAAGGCCGTGTTCTTTTTGAGATGCGTTGAGCATGTGTTTGCGTGGAGTCTGAAATGCACATGCATATGGAGAAAATTATTCCATTGGATTTTTGGATTAAAACTTCACTTGTTTTACAGGTTTCAAATAAAATTTGTCTAAAAAACTAATTTCATCAATCGATCATTATCCAAATCCAAAGCCGAGCCGAGTGACGACGGCGGCGGCGCGAGCCACCTCTATGTTCTTGCCTCACTATCCATGTGGAGATATGTTTCTTAATAAAAACACATGAAAGTTTCTTTGTCCCACCAAAGTGGAGAATTAGTAGACTTTTCTTATTTTTGAGTACAATTTTCTTTGAAAGTGTATCTCATTTTTTTCCTCCACCAATTCACTCCATTTAACACTCACACATTCAACTTGAACCCAACAATTATAATCCCACAAAGTGGGATATGAGGATGGTAGAACATGCATGAACTTTACCACTGCTAGATAAAGATATTGTTTTTGATAGATCCTCCCTTCAAGAAGGCCAAGTCATAGTCTATTGCAAAATAATAAGCTTCTCCAATAAGCTAAGTGCAACAAACTTTATTTAGAAGGTATATTAGAGAAATTTAGCGAGAGCCACATCCTTTTTAATAATAGATAAAGTAAAGCACATTTACTGTTACATATCAATGAAAGAAGAACCTTACCAAATAAAGTCAAGCACATTTACTGTAATACACAGATCAAAGAAGAACCTTAAGTATCATCTAGGGGCGAATTCAAAATTTCAAGATCATGGTGCATCATTGCTTTTCAAAATCACCTCAATATTTCTTACTTTTCATCTTACCAGTTATTTCAATCAAGATTGAATCATCAACATCATAATTTTGAAGAATAAACGTGTGAAGATTAAAATATTTATGAAATAACGAATAAAATGTACCATGCAATGTTTCTAATAATTTCATGGTAATATGATAGAAACTGTAGAGAAACCTTATGAAACTTTTTTTAAAAAATCTAATCGTTCCCACTTGGATGTCCTACCTTGCCAATCATAACTAAATAATAATTTTGATACTTCTGAGTTGTGATCATCTGTGACCACCTAATCACAATGATAACAAGTTTACTTGATACGTCATAGTTTCCTCAAACTTGAGTGTAAGGGATAGACTACAAAAATATCCTCATAGTGGGGTCTTTGCTTTTTTGATCCCCATAAGAAAAGTTATACAAAACTAGTTTTCCTTCTTTTTATGTATAGAAAATATACTTATTTGTTTCTTTATACCTCAAATATTTTTAAATAACTCTGCATGTGTTATAAATGTATTTACATTATAATGAATGCCTATTGAAAATATAGATAATAACTATTAAGATCTAATAAGATCTATTAAGATCTAGTTGATATCTATCAGGATTTGAAGTGTCTGCCTTTTAGTTAGAAACTAGGAATATTTTTTTCGATAAATAGAGGGGTTTTGTTCATTGTATTCTCAGTATGATGATATCTCCTCTTAAAGAGAAATAAAGAATTACTCTCTCTTTTCTCGCTATTTATTCTTGTTCTTGCTTTATATTTTCTTATTCTTGCTTTTATATTTTATAACATGTTATCAGCACGAGTCTCTAATAATTGAGAAACCGATCAATAGCCGCCGAATGCTTTCTCTCCACTGCGTGCTCCAAAGAAGTAAAACACAAAATTAAGGTAAGATATGCAATTAATAAATGGTAAGATGGATTGCCTACTCACAAGAATAAAATACTAATAACATGCTGCCATCACATTGGTTCTAGTTGATTTTCAAAGTTTGTTTACAGTACTTTGGCAGCCTTTATAATCAATTTTTCAAGTTTCTTTATAGTGCTTTGTGTAACGCCCCGAGTTTGGTACCCGGAATGCTACACGGTGCTTATGACCCCGAAGGACCACAAGCTAACCCATGACTGATATCTGTACCTAAACACTGCATAATATACTGTATAAATGTGAAAATAAAGGCTGTAAGGCCATAAGGTTCAAAACTGATAAAATAATCTCTGAATGATATGGTACCACAATACCAAAATAAAACCTGAAATAAACTGTCTGAACATGATAGTCTGAAAAGCCTCTAACTGACTGAACTATCTAAATAAGGAGTTGATGGGACATGTCCCCAACTAACTCCAACTACTT
>NC_061115.1:14439313-14489423 GCF_002878395.1 Capsicum annuum
AATATACTGTATAAATGTGAAAATAAAGGCTGTAAGGCCATAAGGTTCAAAACTGATAAAATAATCTCTGAATGATATGGTACCACAATACCAAAATAAAACCTGAAATAAACTGTCTGAACATGATAGTCTGAAAAGCCTCTAACTGACTGAACTATCTAAATAAGGAGTTGATGGGACATGTCCCCAACTAACTCCAACTACTGAAATAAATTAATGAGATAATAAAGTAATGGTCATGTCCTCGAAGGATGAGGACTCACTGTTAACTCTAACTGCTGAGACTGGAATGCTACTGATGCTCTAGAGCTCGTGCTTCTGAATCTATGGTATAAAACACCATAGCGCAAATGCGTCAGTACGTTTGAATGTACTGGTATGCATGTGAGGTAGGCTAAATGAAAAGGGGTTCACATGCATGAACTATATTAACTGACTGCATAACATGAATGTGAGAATACATGCATGACTACATAATAACTATAACTGAGTTCGTGATAACATGTTTAATGAGCCTGAGTACTGATAACATGAGATAATGATATCTGTATAACTGAAATAACTGATACTGAGAGATTGTATCTGATAGTATAGGTTCTAATAGAACTAGCTGAGTTTCGTACTGTTCTGAGTTGACTGTATCTAACAGTCCCAAATCCTGTAGAACTATTTGAGTTCTATTACTGAGACTGAATGACTGTATCTGATAGTCCTGATTCTGTACTAAAACTGTAAGAAGTAGTAATCTAACTGACGTACCCCAAATAATGCATTATAGCTGAGTTAGGGTCCAAGCTGTAACCCCAATTAGAAGGGTGTCAATACCGCACCACCGGTAAGGACAAGCTGTGGGTGACCTTCATATGACAGTGTCCCCAAAAGAGAGCTGTGGGACTCTCATCTGACAGTGTTTATCCACCTCATCAACCCTCATCTGACAGTGTTGATATCTCAACCTATGCTGGCTACATAGTTCTGGAATGCAAGGATGACTTCTAAGAATCATACCCTTATTTGACAGTGTGTGTTCCCATCCTTGGATTCACTCGGTGCTAATTCCTACTCCCATCTAAATAGACACTGAACATGGATTACTAAACTGAACTGGATTGAATTAACTGAGTTCTGTTAACTAACAGAATAGTACTGAGATTAATATATTACTGAGCTTTCTTGAGTTACATGACTGATTGAGTTCTATGGACATGGCTCGACTGAGAGTTTCTTGAAAACATGACACTGGCTCTAGGCACACAACTAAATTGTCGAGTAAAAGTACCCCCAGGACTCGATAGCATGAAACTGGCAAAGCATGACTTTCTTGAATTTATGACCTACATCATAATCCATAATACAATAAGTTGGAGATTTCATGAAGTAGCAGTTCTAAAGCACCACAAGGGCTACACATGTATCCATAATTCACTGACTAAGACATTTCATCAAATATTTGACATGCATAAACTTGTACATGATTAGAGATTTCATATTATCATACTAGTATGGCACTTTTACTTTATATAAACATTTAATCGAACACATGGGGAGCATGTTTTGGTTATACAATTATCAACACATCTGATAATCAAGGATACACCAATCAACATGTAAATTTAAGGGGGGTTTATCATGATTATTATGTAAATCTTCATATACTAGGGTCATTCATTGGAATATATAATTTAAAACATGAATCAAAACCCCACAACATCATGAACATGAATTTCATTTCTATTTAACATTCATAAACACACAAATCTTGTATTTTGAAAAGAAATTCTTGAGCTTCATGGGTGAAAAGGACCCATGAATCAACACATGACATACCTGGGTTGTGAGTTCATTAAAGTCCTTGGACTTGAAGAACTTGAATCTCTTAGTTTCTTGAAGGAGGATTTGGATCTTGTTCTTGGGGATTATCTTTGAGACAAAACCCTAATTTGATGTTGTAGATGGATAATGAACTTACGAGCCTTGATCTGATATAACTAGGGGTTAAAACGGGTGGAAAAAGACCCAAATACCCTTTTAAAAATGAATTTAAAATAACTGAATGAACCATACGATGGTGGGTGCGATGGTCCATCGCTGGGTAGACGGTTCGTCGGTCCTGACTATCGCACCTGGGCAGAATAGGGGTTCACTGCCTCTACTGCAATGGCTTGGGCGATGGTCCATTGCTAGCTTGATGGTCCGTCAGCCTGATCCGTCACCCTTAGGCAGAAGGTGGTCTTACTACCTCCACTGTGATGGTTTGGGTGACGGTCCATCTCTAGCTCGATGGTTCGTCGACCCTCATCGTCGCACCTGGGCAGTTTTGACTACTTTCTGTAAAACGACCATAACTTCCAACCCCGATACCGGATTTGGACGAAATTGGTATCGTTGGAAAGCTAATTCAATTTATCACATAACAAAATGTGAAAATCTAAAAAATTCTACGTATATAAAAGTGGATTCATCTTTCAAAGTAAGTTTCTAACATATTTGGAACAATTTCAAGCTAGGTAGAAGTACGGGGTATTACACTTTTGCACCAGGTAACGAGTACATACGTACTCTCCAATTTTTTTTTATCAAGTTTAAGTTATTTCTAATTGAGTTGCAGTATTATACTCTGGACTATTATGTCACTAATCGAGGGTAACATGGTAAATTGATCAATAATCATCACACCAAAAAGACATTAGGATAAAGTCCTGATGCATTATGATGAAGATGTTGGGTTTAAGTCCCATCAATTTATGCCTAAGATGCCTTTATATAGATAAGACGTTGAGTTTGAATCTCAATGCACTATATTGATGATATTATGATGGCTAAGGCAAAATAATGGGTATTTGGTGAAAAGTCATGAAATCCGACCCATTGGATAGACTCCACTCCATGAAGTGAATGTGGTAGCAATATATGAGAAGTTTGAAATATGACAACTTACTTCATTCTTGAAGTGCTTTTGGTAGCAGTGCATAATATGTCTGAAAGAAGAAAAGCGATCGAATGCACGAATATAAGCGTGGAGGGACAATATGATAATAATCATCAAAAGTGATAATATTTTTACACTCTTATTGTGATTATAAGATATGTTAGAGAAAATTTCTGTACAACCATATATATGCCTCGATTTGCTCTTAAATTAGCAATATCTTAAAAGAGGATATAAGCTATCAGAATTCGATAGGTTTAAGGGACGATTATATTTTATTCTTGGTGAATGAGAAGCTTATTAATGCAAACATGTACTTGATTATGATGGTATCACAACTCACCTCAGAATGAGGCAGAATAACTGAAAAAAGTTATTTTGAAATCTACTTATGAAGTAGAAAATTCAAAAATTTATTCATGTAATCGTAAATCAGAATTTTACTAAAGTAAAAGGTACATATCATGGTAAACTTGGAGTTTGTTAGAAAAAAAGTTCATAAATTGAGATGAACGATTGCGACATCCCAAAGATGTGCATACTGAGTATTGAACATATATTGAAGAAAAAATGATCTTTATTACTTTTAATGTTACTTGTTCTCATGATAAGTGTAACACCCCGATTTGCTGAACCAGAATGCTACACGATGCTCATGACCCCGTAGGATCCCAAGCTAACCCATGACTGATATCCGTACCTGTATACTGCATAATATAACATAATAATGCAAAAACATACACTGAAAGGCCATAAGGTTCAATACTGAACATAACATGGATGAGATAACATCTGTGGGGTAATACAATACCCAAAACAAAACTGTAAACACTGAATTCTGAAACATAATAGTCTGCATCTAGTTTGAAAGCCTCTACTGTCTGAATAATCTGAATAAAAAGTTGATGGGATATGTCCCCAACTAACTCCAACTAATAACTAATCAATGAAATAGTTGAGAAATAATCACATCCTCGAAGAATAAGGACTCACTTCTATTCTGACTGTTGGGACTGGAATCTACAGCTGATCTGGAACTCGTGTCTCTGAATCTATGGTGTAACATAAAAAGAAAGCACCATAGCGCAAATGCATCAGTACAATGAAATGTACTGAGTATACATGTAAGGTAGGCTATATGCAAAGGTTAACATACATGAATAATGCTAGCTGACTGTCTAACATGAACGTGAGAATGCATATATAAATACGTAACTATAACTGACACTGTGATATCATGATTACTGAATCTGAATACTGATGACATGACATACTAATAACTGATGTAACTGATAGCATAAGTAGCCGTATCTGAATGTAACTGATAACATGGGTGACTGTGTTTGACAGTCCTGAATCTGATATAATATCTGAGTTTCTTACTGTATCTGAGTCAACTATATCTGACAGTCTTGAATTTGAAGAACTATCTGAGTTCTTTTACTAAGACTGATACTGAAACTGTGGGAGGTAGTATTTAACCGACATGCCCCAGATATGCCATTGTGGCTGAGTTTGGGTCCAATCTGTAACCCCAATTAGAAGGGTGTTAATACCGCACCAATGGGAAGGATAAGCTGTGGACGACCCTTATCTGATAGTGTCCCCAAAAGAGAACAGTGGGGCCCTTATTTGATAGTGCTTATCCACCTCATCAACCCTCATCGGACAGTATTGATGTCTCAACCTATGCTGGCTACATAGTTTTGGAACACAAGGATGACTTCTAAGGATCACACCTTCATCTGATAGTGTATGTCCCCATCTTTGGATTCATTCGGTGCTAATTCCTACTCCCATATGAATGGACACAAAACATGATTTACTGAATTGAACATGAGCTGAGTTACTAAGTTCCGTTGACTAACGGAATACTACTGATATCTGACAACTGACTGAGTCATGAGATCATGGAGATTTTTCCTGAGTCATAAGACTATCTGAAGTCTAAGGATTCATAGGTAGATGAGAGTATCATGAAAACATGACATGGCTCTAGGTACACAACTAATGTTTCAGGTACAAGTACCCCCAGGACTTGATAGAAGGAAACTGACAAAGCATGACTTACTTGAATACATAATAATCATCATAATACATTTACTGAAGCATTTCATCAAACATGTGATAGGCATAAGCTTGTACGTACATGGGGATTTCATGATATCATGCTAATTAGACACTTTCCCTTCATCTAGGCATTCAATCAAACATAGAGTAGGCATAGAATGTGTAAACAACATTATATAACAATTAACTGTCGTGATTTAATTCTAATTTAATCATTCAAGGGTTTAGTCTTAGGGTTTTATAAATCTATACGGATACAAATCAACCCATATGGAATTTAACACTCATTCACGGAATATAATTCAATTACTCATTATCAACATGAACAAAAGCAGCCCAATCATGAAATTCATAAGAAAATCCATAACTCGAATTTAAAAAAGGGATTCTTGGGCTTCATGGATGAAAAGAGTCCATGAATGAACACTATGCATACCTTAGTTTGTGATTTCGTGAAGATTAATGGTGAAACCTTCTTGAATTTGAATCCCCAATAGAAACCCTAGCTTGTTCTTGAGAGAAACTTGAGAGAAAATAGTATATTTTGGGTGAAGAATTGCTAAATCACGTGTTATTGGGTTTAAATAGGGGTAGGAAATTGACTCTTTTAACCCTGGACACATCATTTAATTTCAGTAAAATTTTTCCGAACTAGGCCCCTGGCGCAACGCGGGTTATCGCTCTATGTCACTGGAAATTGACAATTAGGAAATTGAGGGATGGTGAAATGCAGAGCCATCGCGTTGCCCCTTCCTTCGTGACCTGGAACGTTGACACGATGCGGGAGAAATCGCCCTGAGACACTGAAAAAAGGACAATTCTGAATTTGAGTGCTGGCACGACACACCATAATCACGAAAACCTACTAGAAATTGCCAAATTCCATTTCCTCTTGTGGTGCAGCACGCCACTGACTAATATGGCGCTGTTTTATGATGGGAACTTGAAATAATCATAACTTTTTACCCGGTTATCAGATTTAAGCAAATCATATATCAATGGAAAGCTTATTGAATTTCCCACATGAAAAAAGTGAAAATATTGAAAATTCCTCATAGAATAATTATAATTCACTTTATAAGCTAATACTAGGCATTATTGGGACTAAATTTGCTAGAAAACTTCGGGGTATTACAATCTTTCCCCCTTGAGAACATTCGTCCTCGAATGAGACTGACTGAGAGGGGAAACAATAAGCTGAACATGAATTGAACATGAATAACTGAAACATGATCTCATGACTAAAAAGTTGAACGTAACATACTAAACATGCATATCTGATACATGTGTAACTGATTTATGAATGCATGACTGAATGTTCCGAAGAACTAAGTTTCTCACAATGAGAATGCATTTCTGATGCATAGTTAAATAACTGAGCTGATACATGAATGCATGACAGAATATGCAATGGTACTTGATACCAAGTTTATACTGGGAATATGAACATGAAACTGAATACCAAGTTTGTGATGAACACAGATCATGAAACTGAGTAAGCTTAAGAAGAACTGTTACCTTGAGCTTGATCTAAGTTGATGGAGAAGGAGGTGAGGATACTGTAACGCCTCAAAATCGGATCCCGAGATGTCACACGGTGCTTAGGATCACAAGTGACCCCAAGCTAACCCTTCTACTGGCATAACTCATAAGCAACTGAACAAAAAGTATAAATCTATACAAATCTGCGAAAAATAACTCTTTTCTGAATATGATAGATACAAAACTAAATTTACAAGATTAAAACTCTGCTTTTACAACCAAAACTGAAATAGAATACATCAACTTTTACTGACTGTCTATGAAACCTCTACTAGTACTGACTGTAGGTAGCCAGGTCATGACTCCCGACTAACCCAACTTAATACGACTGAATAAAGAAAATACAACACTTCTCGAACTGTATAACTAACTCAAGCCCTTGAATCAAAAGGACTCATCACCTGCTGACTGGATGCCGCGAACTGACTGGATCTGAAGATGTACACTATACCTTGTACCTACATTCCGAGAAAATATAGCCCACATACAAAATGTGGGTCATTACCATGGAAACGTACCGAGCATATGGGGGTGCAATGCATATATAAAATAATATCTTAATATCATCACAGTTTATAAAATTATGCATGCTGATATAAATGACTCACTTAGCTCGAATTAAAATCATCATAATCATAAGAGAGTAAAATATATCGGGTGAAACATGTGAGTCATCATAATAAATCTTAATTCACTTCCATATCGATTTCAAATCATCAAAGCAATCAAATCTCATAACAATTCTCTTTGGAATATACGTTCATTAAATCTTTCAAAAATAATGACTTTCTCAAACTCAGTCTTTCAAACAAATATGTTTTCATCTTAGATAGAAGAATAAGACTTTTCATATTAGATAGGAGAATACACACACACACATTGGGAGTCTCTTACAACCAACATAAACCATGTGAGCTATATGAAGTCCAACGTCTAACCCACGTTGGGGAGAGCTATCCTATCCTTGCCATCGGAGTAGGACCTTAAATCATCAATCCAAACACTAGTGATCACTATACAAATCAGCCTCAGGCTCACAACCTACGGGGGCACGTAGTTCTAGAGAAGTACCAATTCTGCTATACCTCCCGCTCGGTGCTAAAGACTACTCTCGAACTTAGCTCAGATCTTTTCAAAATAAAATCCACTAATAAATATTTCAACAATTCACAACGGGAGCCATCATGTTACCCCTTTCATAATAAATCAATAAAATTGAATTTATTTTCTCATCTCGGTTTCAAAAACAACCCCTTTTACGACCAAAAGGTCAAAGCTTATTTATCATCTCAAATTATTTAAACTCAAGGTGTTTATAACACATGATTTTCTCAAAATAATAATCTCAAATAGAGTTCCAAAAACCCATACATCAATATCACTATAAAACCTTCCAAAGTTTCATACTTTATGACATAAGCACAAACTAATCACTTAAAACTTAAAATTTCAGCTTTATAATCATACATCTTGGTAAAGAAAATTAGCTTTGCGATTCAAATCTCATTGTGCTTATAGCACATAATTTCTCAAAGTACAATCCCAATAAGGACTCAAGGTCTCATACATCAAAATCATATTAAATTTTCTCAAGATTCACGCTTTTCATCATAAATATATATAACTTACTTTAAAATCTGGAAAATTCAGCTCTATGTACAAAAATGTCATCATTCTCATTCAATTCAACTTCCAAAACATAGAGAGTATCATAATCTCATGTAAAAACATATAGGGTATAAATTCATGCTTCAAATTCATATCAAAACATGTAAAATCATGTATATTCATAAAAGAAAAATCAATTTGGGCACAAGCACGAAAGGGTGTTCTTGTTGAAAAATCCCACATACCTTAAACTTGAAGCTTTGAATGAACTCTTGACCTTGGGACTCTATTCGTGAAAATAATGAGTGTTTCTTGTAGCCCTCGAAATGGGGATTCCAAATCTCGAAGAATTATTGAAAACTCATGGTTGAATCTTGAGATATTTGAATTTTTAGGTTGAAACCCTAATAAATGTTCTTGGTGATTTTGAGAGAAACTAAACTTATTTTGGTGTTATGGGAGTTTAATCCCCTGTTATAGACATATATAGGGGTGTTTTTGGCACTTGGAAGTGAGGTATGCGGCGCACAACCCATGGCAGACCTTAAGGTGTACGTCGCACACATTATGGCAGACATTTAAGTATGCCTCGCACTCCTAATCGCACATATTTGATTGGGCGGTGTATTTCCCATCGCACACCCTTACCGCCTCTCACGAAAATGGGCATAACTCTTCGCTCGGGTATCGGAATTTTGCAAAATTGGTATCGTTGGAAAGATAATTCAATTATCTACAATTTGATAGGTTTTGAGATGAAAAATTACATGTATATTAAGAGATATACATGTTTGAAGTTGACCCTTATAGAATCGAATGTCAAACTTTGGATGAATCAATTAGTCTTAGCTCAACCTTGTTCTATGTCATTGCTATAAAAATTTTCAACCTCTAAACTACTCCATAGACTAGGATAATGATCATGCAACTTGTATTCACGTGATAATCACTTGGATTAGGGCTTAGATGCGCAGGAACGACGGTTAGAATTCTAGCACAAAAATACGGGGTATTACAGATACTTGGTATGCATGTCTGCTTCTGCTTCCCAAGTAGTTCCCTCGACGAACTGATTTAGCCAAAGAACTTTAACTAGAGGGACTTCTTTGTTCCTCAATCTACGAGTCTGATAGTCTAAGATTTCGACTGAAATCTCTTCATAAGAGAGACTGTTCTGAACATCATGCTCTGAATAGGGACTACGACTGGTGGGTTACCTATACACTTCTTGAGCAAAGAGACATGGAGGACTGGATGAATTGAGGCTAGATCTGAAGGCAATTTAAGCTCATAAGCTACCTTGCCAAAATACCTGCGAATCCTGAAGGGACCGACATATCGAGGACTGAGCTTTTCCTTCTTGCCGAATCTCTTTACTCCCTTCGTGGGAGAGATCTTTGGATAGACATGATCATCAACCTCAAACATGAGATCTTCTCTATGAACATCTGTATAAAACTTCTGTCGGCTATGAGCAGCCCGGAGTCTTTCTCTGATTAACTGGACTTTTTCTAAGGCATCGAATACTAAGTCAGGACCTATGACTGAGGCCTCACTAACTTCGAACCAACCAATTGGAGATCTACATTTCCTACCATAGAGAGGTTCGAATGGAGCCATCTGAATACTAGAGTGATAGTTGTTGTTGTATGCAAACTCAATTAAAGGCAAGTGGTCATCCCAACTTCCCTTGAAATCAATTGCACAGGTCCTTAGCATATCTTCTAAAGTCTGAATGGTCCTTTCTGCTTGACCATCTGTCTGAGGATGAAAGGCTGTACTAAGATAAACTTGGGTACTGAGACCCTTTTGGAATGCTTTCCAGAAATAAGAGGTAAACTGGGTACCTCTGTCTAAGATAATGGATAACGAAACACCATTCAATCTGACCAACTCCTTGATATAGAGTTTGGCATAATCCTCAGCTGAATAAGAGGTATGAACTGGAAGGAAATAAGCTGATTTGGTCATTCTGTCTACAATGACCCAGACCAAATCATGCTGATGACGAGTTCGAGCCAAACCCATCACGAAGTCCATGTTCACAACTTCCCACTTCCAAGTAGGAATACTAAACTCCTGCATGGACCTACTAGGCTTCTGATGCTCAATCTTAACGTACTGATATGTAGAGCACTTAGCCACAAACTCTGCAATGTCTTTCTTCATCCCACTCCACCAATAAATTTCCCGCAAGTCATGGTACATCTTTGTGGACCCTGGATGAATATAGTAGAATGCACCATGCGCTTCTGTAAGAATTAGCTACCTTAAGTCATCTACACCTAGAACACAGAGATGACCCTGACAACGAAGAACACCATCTCCCCCTTGGGAGAAAACCTCTATTTTCTGATCCTGAACTGATTCTTCAACTTGACTAGGCTGGGATCTCTATCTTGCTTTTTCTTTTACCTCGGAAACTAGAGATGATTCTGCACTACTCTGAACATATACACCACCCTCTGAAGAATCGACTAAGCAAATGCCTAGTCTGGCAAGCTAATGGACTTTTTGAGCTAACTTCTTCTTACTATCCTCCACATGAGAAACACTACCCATAGATAGCCTACTGAGAGCGTCGGCCACTACGTTGGCCTTGCCCAGATAATAGAGGACACTCATGTCATAATCTTTCAAGAGCTCTAACCACCTTCTCTGATAAAGATTAAGATCTTTTTGAGAAAAGACATACTGAAGACTCTTGTGATCTGTGAAGACATATGAACTCCGTAGAGATAATGCCTCCAAATTTTCAAGGCAAAGACTACGACTTCTAACTCAAGATCATGAGCAGGATAATTCCTCTTATGGGGTTTAAGCTGTCTGGAGGCATAGGCTATGACCTTACCATACTACATGAGGACACAACCCAAACCTACTCTGGATGCATCATAATACACCACGAACCCGTATGAACCATCTCGAAGAGCTAAGACTGGGCCAGAGGTAAGTCGAGTCTTCAACTCCTGAATACTCTTCTCGCAAGGGTTTGACCACTGAAACTTAATTTTCTTCTGAGTCAATATGGATATAGGGGATGGAATAGATGAAAATCCTTCAACAAACCGTCTGTAATAGCCAGCCAACCCCAAGAAACTCTTGATATCTGATGGAAAGACAGGGCAAGGCTAGTTTTTTACTGCTTAAATCTTTTGAGGATCTACTCTAATGCCATTACCAAAAACGATGTAACCAAGGAATGCTACTGACCTTAGCCAAAATTCGCACTTACTGAATTTGGAAAATAACTGATGATTTTTGAGAGTCTAAAGTACTGTTCTGAGATGGTCTACATAATCGCGCTCAGTGCGGGAATAAACCAAAATATCATCTATGAAGACTATGACGAACATGTCCAAGTACTGCTTGAACACGCGGTTCATCAGGTACATGAAAGCTACTGGGGAATTAGTAAGACCAAATGATATGACTAAGAATTCAAAGTGACCATACCGAGTACAAAAAGCTATTTTTGGAATGTCTCTTTCTCTAACTCTAAGCTGATGATAGCCGAATCTGAGGTCTATTTTAGAGAGATAGCTGGCACCCTGAAGTTGGTCAAACAAGTCATCGATTATGGGAAGAGGATACTTGTTCTTGAACATGACCTTATTGAGTTGATGGTAATCAATGCACATTTTGAGAGAACCATCTTTCTTGCGCATGAATAAGACTCGTGCGCCCCACGGGGAAATGCTGGGTTTGATGAATCCCTTATATAAGAGATCCTTCAACTATTCTTTTAATTTCCTGAGTTTTGTTGGTGCCATTTTGTATGGAAGAATGGATATGGGCTGAGTGTATGGAAGGAGATCAATACCGAAGTCTATTTCCCTTTCGGGAGGAATTTCTGGAAGATCTTCAAGAAAGACATCTGAATATTTATTTGCAACTGGAACTAATTCAATACTAGGAGTCTCGAAACTAGAATCTCTAACATAAACAAGATGGTAAACATATTCTTTAGATATTATTTTTATTGCCCAAAGGTAGAAAATAAGCTGAACCCTGAAAGCGGATACACTACCCTTCCACTCAAGGACGGGTTCATTTGGAAACTGAAACTGAACTATTCTATTTCTGTAGTCGACTATGGCATAGAAAGAATTAAGCCAATCCATGTCGAGAATGACATCAAAATTAGTCATTTCTAATTCGACTAAGTCTACTGAAGTGACTTTCTAAAATAACATAATTGGACATTTCCTGTATACCCGTCGGGCTATGTGGTTTTGCCCACTGGGGTAGAGACTGATAAGGGATCTGCTAGAATTTTAGGACTAATTCTGAAATCAACTGCTATATAAAGAGTAACAAAAGACAAAGAATCTCCTGGATCTAGCAAAGAGTAAACATGAACATGAAAGATCTATAACCTACCAGTAACTACATCAAGAGAATTTTCCTAATCTTGTCGGGTCTTAAGAGCATATAGTCTATTTGGGCGTTGCCCGCTAGTAGCACTGGTGGTGGCACCCTGCTGATTCGGGTGACTAGACTGAGCTGAGGAGTGAAGATGACTCTGATAACCTGACTGAGGGTAGTCTCTAACTCTGTGGCCTGGCTTGCCACAACCAAAACTGACATCCCTGCCAGATCTGCATGCATCCTTATGGTTCTTACCATAAGTCTGACAAAGGGGATTAGTTCGGGCATTGCTGACTCTGCCCTGAGACTTAGAGCCTGGCACTCTATCTCTGAACTTAGGAGCTGGAGCACTGGCTAAAGAAGGAGATGGAACTGATGACTTAGAATAAAACTGAGAATGGTTTTCTCCTTCTGATTTAGGCCGACTAAAATTCAAGCTACCTATCCTAGCTCTCTTATTCTGCTTCTCCCTCTACTTAACCTTCTACTTCTTTATCTGCTGAGCATGGGTCATAAGTCTGGCTAAAGTTATGTCACTATTTAGCATGGCGGATCTGCACTCATTAACCACACTATTATTTACCCCTGAAGCGAACTTACTCATCTTGGCTCTACCGTCTGCAACCACATGAGGGGCAATCTGGCTAATTGAGTAAACTTTAGAGAATACTCTTTCACCATCATATTTCCCTACCTGAGGTTGATGAATTTTAGCACCTTAGCCTCTCTAAGCTTTTGGGGAAAGAGTCTGTCTAAGAATGCAGTGACAAATTCCTCCCACTCTATAGGACCTGCATCATCTGACCTTTTTGATTTCCACTATTTGAACCAAGTATGAGCCACATCCAGCAACTGGTATGTGGCTAACTCAGCACTCTCAACAGTAGTCAACCCTATGATGTCTATCACTTTCTAAACTTGATCAATGAATTCGTGAGGGTCTTCATCTACTTTAGACCTGTGGAAGGATGGAAGATTCATTCAGGTGAAGTCTTTAGCTGAGTTGGCCACTGGGTTGCCAGAATGACAGCTGGTCGCCCATTATGGGCGGAATAATAGCTGGTCGCTCATTATGGGCAGCTACTGACTGAGCAAGAGTGGTAAATATGGTCCTGAACTCTGCATGAGAAACATATCGCCCAAAGGTTCTTCGGGCTGAGGGGCTGACTGATTTCTTCTCTTAGGAGGCATATTCTGAAATAAAGAGAAGAAGCAGATTAGACTGAGAGATTAACATATGATTATACTTGGCACGACATGAATACTGAAAGAAGGGAAACTATTCCTAAATATCTCATAGCCTCTTGCACATAAATGTATCACGTAACACACCCATGTACAAGACTTTACTAGATACGGATTTCAGACTTCCTAGGACTCTATTGAACCTTAGGCTCTGATACCAAGTTTGTAACACCCCGATTTGCTGAACTAAAATACTGCACGATGCTCATGACCCCGTAGGACCACAAGCTAACCCATGACTGATATTCGTACCTGTATACTGCATAATATAACATAATAATATAGAAACATACACTGAAAGGCCATAAGGTTCAATACTGAACAAAACATGGATGAGATAATATCTGTGGGGTAATACAATACCCAAAACAAAACCATAAACACTGAAGTCTGAAACATAATAGTTTGCATTTAGTCTGAAAGCCTCTACTATCTGAATAATCTCAATAAGGAGTTGATGGGATATGTCCCCAACTAACTCCAACTAATAACTAATTAATGAAATAGTGGAGAAATAATCATGTCCTCAAAAGATGAGGACTCACTTCTATTCTGACTGCTGGGACTGGAATCTACTGCTGATCTGGAACTCGTGTCTCTGAACCTATGGTGTAACATAAAAAGAAAGCACCATAGTGCAAATGCGTCAGTACAATAGAATTTACTGAGTATACATATGAAGTAGGTTATATGCAAGGGTTAATATGCATGGATAATGCTAGCTAACTGTATAACATGAATGTAAGAATGCATACATAAATATGTAACTATAACTGACACTGCGATATCGTGATTACTGAATCTGAATACTGATGACATGGCATACTAATAACTGATATAATTGATAGCATAAATATCTATATCTGAATGTAACTGATAATATGGGTGACTGTATCTGATAGTCTTGAATCTGATATAACTATATGAGTTTCTTACTATATTTGAGTCGACTGTATCTGACAGTCTTAAATTTGAAGAACTATCTGAGTTCTTTTACTAAGACTGGTACTGAAATTATGGGAGGTAGTATTTAACCGACATGCCCCAGATACGCCATTATGGCTGAGTTGGGGTCCAATCTATAACCCTAATTAGAAGGGTGTCAATACCACGCCATTGGTAAGGACAAGCTGTGGGCAACCCTTATCTGATAGTGTCCCCAAAAGAGAATGGTGCGGCCCTTATCTGACAGTACTTATCCACCTCATTAACCTTCATAGGATAGTGTTGATGTCTCAACCTATGCTGGCTACATAATTCTGGAATGAAAGGATGACTTCTAAGGATCACACCCTCACCTGATAGTGTGTGTCCCCATCCTTGGGTTCACTTGGTGCTAATTCCTACTCCCATGTAAATGGACACTGAATATGATTTACTGAACTAAACATGAGCTGAGTTACTAAGTTCCGTTGACTGACGGAATACTACTGATATCTGACAACTGACTGAGTCATGAGATCATGAAGATTTTTTCTGAGTCATAAGACTATCTGAAGTCTAAGGATTCATAGCTTGACTAAGAGTATCGTGAAAACATAAAATGGATCTAGGTACACAGCTAATGTTTTGAGTACAAGTACCCCCAGGACTCGATGGAAGGAAACTGACAAAGCATGACTTACTTGAATACATAATAATCATCATAATACATTTACTGAAGCATTTCATCAAACATGTGATAGGCATAAGCTTGTACGTACATGGGGATTTTATGATATCATGCTAATTAGACACTTTCCCTTCATCTAGGAATTCAACCAAACACAAAGTAGGCATAGAATGCGTAAAAAACATCATACAACAATTAACTGTCGTGATTCAATTCCAATTTAATGATTCTAGGGTTTAGTTTTAGGGTTTCATGAATCTATACAGATACAAATCAACCCATATGGAATTTAACACTCATTCATGGAATACAATTCAATTACTCATTGTCAACATGAACAAAAGTAGCCTAATCATGAAATTCATAAGAAAATCCATAACTCGAATTTAGAAAATGGATTCTTTGGCTTTATGGATGAAAAGATTCCATGAATGAATACTATGCATACCTTAGTTCATGATTTCGTGAAGATCGATCCCAATAGAAATCCTAGCTTGTTCTTGAGAGAAAATAGTATATTTTGGGTGAAGAATTGCTAAATCACGTGTTATTGGGTTTAAATAGGGGTAGGAAATTAACCCTTTTAACCTTGGACGCGTCATTTAATTTCAGTAAAATTTTTTCGAACTGGGCCCTTGGCGCGACGCGGTGTTATCGCACTGTTTTACTGGAAATTGACAATTGAGAAATTGAGGGATGGCGCGACGCAGAGCCATCGCGTTGCCTCTTCCTTCGTGACCTGGAACTTTGGCGTGACGTGGGGGAAATCGCGCTGAGACACTGGAAAAAGAACAATTTTGAATTTGAGTGCTGGCATGATGCACCATAATCATTGACACCTTCTGGAAATTGCCAAATTCCATTTCCTCTTATGGCGTGGTGTGCCACTGATTAATATGGCGCTGTTTTACGACGAAAACTTGAAATAGTTGTAACTTCTTACCCGGTTATCAGATTTAAGTAAATCATATATCGATGGAAATCTTATTAAATTTCCCACATGACAAAAAGCAAAAATCTTGAAAATTTCTTATGAAATAATTATAATTTACTTTAGAATCTAATACTAGGCATTCTTGGAATGAAATTTGCTAGAAAACTTTGGGGTATTACAATAAGTTGGTTGGACCAAATAATTTTGGGATTGGATCCCTTAAAATCTAAAAAAGTATAAAAGGTGAATAAGGGACTGTTCACCTATCATGTGATATGTTGAAAAGATGCATCAATAAGCTGATCACAAGTACATTCATTATCAATCTGCATTTGACATTAATAAAGTTGCTTGATCAATAACATTGAGTTAAAAATATAACTTTCAGATTATGTAATCAAAGCAATTCATCTTGATGATGATGGTTTGACTTTGAATGCCTTCGATAAATAGCTAAACCATTGCTAATGAGTATAAAGCTTTATGTGTTAGTCTGAAATACGATATGTTGCATATAATAACATTTGTATGCATTAGACCAATAAATTATGATTAATTCCCCTCAAAGTTGGTTCTAAATTAGTTTTCCTAACATAAGGGAGAGATTATAAGGAGCTATAAAATATGTTAGGAATTATCATCATATCCTCATTCAAAAGATAATTCAAGTCAAATGCCGAAAATATCTCATATTTAAGCTGTAAGTGCTGCTATTTTGTGTCTCTAAAGGACAAAGTCCACGCATGAATGAAGTGTGGTAGACCAATCGATTCCACATAAAATAATTCTTGAAAAGGATAAGGAGTAAATAATCATAATAAGAAGGCAATATGCTCTTGAAGAGACTACGACATAACACTTCATGGAACCTTATAAGAGGTTTAGGTACCTGAAAATATTGAAGTGATGAGATCTCAAAATATTACGTCACACTATGAACAGATACAAAATGACATATCATCAATATCTTTGATACAATGTTGATGCAATATTGTAAAAGATTACGAGGATCTAAATTCTATGTTAATTTAAGCATGCTGACGTAGAAATATTTATCAAGTGACGTGAAGGGATACATCTTGGTAAGCATAAAACTTATTTAATTTGCAGTCCAGACACTTGAAGATGTGACATGTGAGATGTTGAATATTGTCACTTGAAAAAATCATATGAAAACTTTTTAAGGATTCAAAATGTTTGAAGCATATAAAAGTGTCTGGGAAACTTATTTAAAATCCTTATATTGTGTAAGCTTATAGCTTGAAAATTATTGAAACTCTTGGAAAGTTTTCAAAAGCAATAGATTATTTGTTAAAATAAGAAATATACCAATTTGAATTAGTTATGAAGTATCATATCTTAGTGCAATTGGTGCACTCATATAACTTGTAAATACTACAAGGCCTATAGCCTTTTCGGTTAATTTATTAGCAAAGTATAGTTCTGCTCCTACTAGGAGACATCGAAATAAGATCAAACATATATACAGTACCTAAAGAGACTACTAATATTGGCTTATATTATTCTAAAGATTGCAGTTCCGATCTTACAGGTCATCCAAATGTTGGGTACTTATCTGACCCTCATAAAGTTTGGTCTCAAACATGCTATGTGTTCATATGTAGTGGTACTGCTATATGTTGGAGATATACAAAGCAGTCCATCTAGCCACTTCATAGAGCTATACTAAGATAATAGCTATTCATGAAGCTAGCCGGCAATGTGTATGGTTGAGATCCATGATACATATCATTCGAGAAAAATGTGACAATGTACCCACAGTCTTATACATAGATAATGCAACATGCAAAGCACATCTTAATGGAGGATTCATAAAAGGAGATAGAATGAAGCACACTTTATCAAAGTTTTTCTATACACATGATGTTGGGTACAATGTAGTTTTGATGATTGACAAACTGACAAAGTGATATGAAATATGTCAGTCAAGCTGGTTCACAGACACACTGTCTCATGTAGCTAAACTTGTAGAAAAATCATCAATGATTAAAGACAAGCGTGCAAAAATCAAGGAAGGACCAGATGGGTGGGTAATTCAGATAAATTCAAGGAAATAAACATGTGCTGATTTAAAGAGTTGAAGTTTGACTACAATACTAAGGAGACAAGAGTTGAAATTAAAGAAGGAGTCTCACATGAAGTAGAACTCTATGCAATGAAATTTCTAACTAAAGGAGGATTTTGAAATAAAGAATGACTCTTTGGAGAGCTTTGCTTAAATAGAAGATGTATTATTCAGAGTAACTTGCGCACTTACAAAGAGAGAAAAGTCTAAACACGAGCAAATTGAGAAAGTTTATAATTGAGAGAATTTTGACTGAAGATTCAAGTGCTGCCAGTACAAAGGAACAAATTGACGAACCTATTTCACAAGATTAAACTTTACAGTTCATGAGTCAGTTTAAATATATTGTTCTTATTGAGTTATAATTTATTGCTTTCCTAGATTGATTGTTTAGGAACAATACTGAGCTGAGTTAACTTTAAGTTTGGGATAACTCAAAATGGGTTCAACAGTCAAGGGTGATTGTTGAGTTATAGGAATTAGAGTTTATAATTCCAGTTATTGAGGTATAGGAATTAGAGTTTATAATTCCTAGTTGTTGGTTACAGGAGTTTTTTAATCAGTCGTTGCTGAGGCTCAGAGTTATTTAGTGAAGTTGGGGTTAAATTTCGTAGAGGTACAGGTCATATTTTTTTACCCCTTTTTGAGCTAGGTGTTTTCCACGCAAAAATCATTATGTTCTTTACTTCCTATTTTACTGCTTCCTTGGAATATGTCAGGCAACCCATTTTATTCGTAGGCAACCCTTACTTTAAAGTCACTGATCAATAGGACACGTACTCTAACAAGTAGTATCAGAGCGAGGTTGTCTTAAAAAGGTTTAACACCTAAGATAAAGATCACTATAATGAATTCCGCACCACCTACTGGTCACAGTGAAAGTCAATCCACTACTAGACCTCCACTCTTTGATGATTCTTACTTTATTTGGTGGAAAGCTAGGATGGAAACGTTTCTTCAAAGTATTGATTATGAATTATGGGATAGAATTATTGATGGACAATTATTCCCATGAATATAGTGAATAGAGAACAAATGAAAAAGGTAAGGAGTGAATTCACCCCAGAAAACCTTGTTGCACTAAAAAAAGAATGTAGAATCCAAAAACATTCTTGTTTGTGGTTTTGGTCCAGCCGAGTACAACAAGTGTCTAATTGCAACACTGCTAAACAAATTTGGGATGTATTGGTGAATGCACATGAAGGCACTAGCCAAGTGAGAAAATTCAAAATTGAATTACTTTTCACTGAATATGAGGCTTTCAAAATGGAGAAAAATGAGTCACTACAAGAAATGATAACTAGGTTAAATTTATTGGTAAATGAGTTATCATCTCTACAAAAGATTTATCTACTGAGGAACAGGTAGAGAAGGTCTTGAGGGTGCTACCAAAGTCTATGTGGGATGTCAAAGTTACAGCCATAAGAGACTCTAAGAATTCACTAGAATGTCCCTTGATGAGTTAGTTGGAAATTTGAAGACCTATGAAATAAACATGAAAGATTTAAATAGGGTATCTGGAAGTGATGAATCATATGATGAAGAAGAAGATGAAACTGCTCTCATGGCCATTAGAGATTCAGACATGGAAGAAGATGATGGAACCTCTGAGGTAAGTATTCTTGAACTCAAAGAGAAGTTGCCTTTATTTTCTAAAAAGAAACTTGTTTCCTTAATGTGTGCTCTAATTGATAATTTCCAAGAATTAACTTTTGATAGGGATGAGTTATTCAACAATCTTGCAAGTCTCAAGTTTGATTTTATTGATCTAGAAACTTGTAAGAATACTATGAAAAAGGAAAACTGCACTCTTAAGGAACAAGTTGTTCAACTTGATTCTTTAAATCTGACCCTAAAATCTAAAATTTTCAAACTAGCTCTTTCTAAAAAAGAAAACAGCATCAAAAGTGATGAACAAGAAAATATTGACCTTGAATTGACTAAGTACAAAAAAGAATGTAGTGATGAAAAGGAAAAAGTGAAAAAATTAATCCAAGAAGTCTCTAAACTAAAACTTGATCTTCTCGCAAACAGATGGAAAAATTCCTCAAGAATTGTTCATCAACTCAGTGAAAAAACTCACAGCGAAAGGGCTGGATTGGGTTTTTTCAAGAGCTCTAATATTACTAAGGATTTATGTTATATATATGGTAATCATAGACATCCAACTACTGAATGTCCAGGTGATGCTAAAAGTAGAGATAAGAGAACTAATTTGCCAAATAAATTTGAGTTCTTGGTAGTACATACAAATAGGATGAAAAGAAAATTGGTCAAAGAAATAGGTCACACCACCTGTTGCCTCGATGGGCTAGGAGAAATTTGATTCACCCTTTTACTCATAAGAAAGGACCCAAGCTTGTCTGGGTTCCGAAATCTAACCCCTAATTTGTTTTGTAGGTAAGAGTGAATGGAGACAAGCAAAATTAATACATGAATAAAGCTTGCTCAAGGCATAAGATTGAAAACACATAAAGTTCCTTTCACTCACCACATTTAAAGAGGAATGGGTCCTGTTGAGATGACAAAATAAGTACCATTACTAGAGTTAAATAAAAAAGGATGACAGTGAAATTGATGAGAATGCACAGGAACATGTTGCACCGCCTGGTCCAACTATTGTACAGACTGAGGGCATATTGACAGGGGGAGCAACAAATCAAGAAATTGATGTATAAATAACACCAACACAAGTTGCTGATAATGTTATTGGTAGTTCATAAAAATTGGTATTGTTAAAAGAATCTTGAGATATCAAATGGGAATCAATGACTTGAGATTATGGTATCCAAAGGAAAACAATTTCACTTTTAAGGGCTATTAAGATATTGACTATGTGGGTTACTTAATTGACTGGAGAAGCACCAAAGGCACTAAGTAGAGAGAATTTTGAAAGGAATAGGTTAGACTTGGGGATGATTAAAATTGCATGAACTCCCCTCAATGATTGACTAGAATAACCACTTTTATTTTTAATCTTATTAGCTAAAATGTTATTCGATTCAGTCTTGCACATTTAGTTGTGTGTCCCAATTCCATATTTTTGACTCTTCTAACCTAATTTTGTATTAGATTGTGCAGAAAAATAGGTACAAATAAGCAATTGTAACCACAAAGTTTTTCTTATCGGGTATGTTCAACACTGACATAAGTATAGGCTATCTAAGTTGAAATAGTTGAGTACACCTGTTTAATTCCTCACACTTTATCCTCTCCTTGTCTTATAAAGCTGACGAATTAGTTGACCAAACTTTCTTTGATTCTCTCCAAATGGTTGTGTACAAATGTGTTAATCCTACACCAGAAATTCCTCCTTCTTTCTCAACCTAAATATCAGTTTTTGTAACATGAATTTGCCAAGCTTGATCAACAATCATATGCAATATATGTTTCTGAAGGATAAAAAGAAGACATGCTCTCCTTTTTGGATTTTAATTGGCTCAGATTTTTTAGTACTTCTCAGTCCTAGTTTAGGTTTGACCTTTCAAACAACAAAAGATGTTTTTGAATAGATGAATCATGCTTCTCTACCTATTTCAATAAGGAGGGCTAACACTCATTTAAAAAAATAATAATTAAAGAAATGTTTTAGCTGAGAAAAATTCTGAACTAGAAGTTGCATAAGACTTTGAAATGGAATAAGAGGCCCTTTAGGCTAGGATCATAACTTTGAAACTTAAACTTTATTGAGAGAGGGCTGAAAATGTTGAAGTCATTCATTAATTGACACAGTTGATATCACCTGTTCCATATTTCTCATCAGTTCCTCACTATTTGTATCCTTAGCTATGTCCCACATTTATACCATATTCTTTTTTAATTAATGCTCAGTTGTTTTGCTTTATTCAGTACTAGCTTAGGTTTAATGTAGAACATGCTCTGACAGTTTAGTAGAATGGTTATCTTTGCTTAATTGACTCATGTTCTTGCTCTCTTTACTACATTATTATGTTGGCTAAAGTCTTTGTCTGATTGTTTTGGTGATAGCCCCAGTGGCCTTGAATAACATAACAAATCACTTTGGCTAGTACATTATTGCATTGAAATGTTTTTTCGATGATGCCAAAAGGGGAAGATAAGAGAGTTGTGCAATGTTTATAACCCATTGACGAACTTATTTCATTCTAGTATTTTATACTTTAGTGCCTACGGGTGAAGATGTTTGAATGTACAAAGACAGGAGGTTTGTCATCATCAAAAAAGGGAAATTTATTAGGTAGGATGTAGTTTTGATGATTGAAAAACTGACAAAGTGATATGAAACATGTCAGTCAAGATGGTTCGCAGACACACTGTCTCATGTAGCTAAACTTGTAGTAAAATCATCGATAATTAAAGACAAGCATGCACAAATCAAGGAAGGGTGGTTAATTAAGATAAACTCAAGGAAATAAACATATGCTGATTTAAAGAGTTGAAGTTTGACTACAACACTAAGGAGACAAGAGTTGAAATTGAAGAAGGAGTCTCACTTAAAGTAGAACTCTATGTAATGAGAGTTCTAATTAAAGGAAGAGTTTGAAATAAAGAATGACTCTTTGGAGATCTTTGCTTAATAGAAGATGTATCATTCAGAGTAACTTGCGCACTTATAGAGAGAGAAAAGGCTAAACACGAGCAAATTGAGAAAGTTCATAATTGAGAGAATTCTGACTGAAAATTCAAGTGCTGCCAGTACAAAGGAACAAATTGACGAACCTGTTTCATAGGATTAAACTTTACAGTTCATGAGTCAATTTAAATGTATTGTTCTTATTGAGTTATAATTTATTATTTTCCTAGATTGATTGTTTAGGAACAATACTGAGCTGAGTTAACTTAAAGTTTGGGATAACTCGAAGTGGGTTCAATAGTCAAGGGTGATTATTGAGTTATAGGAATTAGAGTTTATAATTCTAGTTATTGAGGTATAGGAATTAGAGTTTATAATTTCTAGTTGTTGGTTACAAAAGTTTTTGTAATCAGTCGTTGTTGAGGCTCAGAGTTATTTAGTGAAGTTAGGGTTAAATTCTGTAGAGGTACAGGTCATGTTTTTTTACACCTTTTTGAGATGGGTGTTTTTCACGTAAAAATCATTGTGTTCTTTACTTCCTATTTTAATGCTTCCTCATAACACGTCAGACAACCCGTTCTATCCATAGGAAACCCTTACTTTAAAGTCACTGATTAGTAGGATACGTACTCTAAGTAGGATACATACTCTAACACATAAGCTATAAAAGAATGGTGATATTAATGTGCAATAGATTCGTTCAAGTGACAATGTGGCTTAAGTCTCTTCCAACTGCAACTTTTAAGAAGATGGTGCATAAGATCGGGATGCAAAAGTTCATTGATGTTCTCATCAGGGAAAGCAAATATGCACTATACTCTTTTTACCTTTCAAGGATTTGTCCATTGGCTTTTCCTTGTATGGTTTTGAATGAGGTAGTCGGAATGCGCATTGTTAGAGATAAGTACTCTTTTTCCTTCTCTATATTTGTTCCCACTTGATTTTTTTCTAGTAAGGTTTTAACGAGGCATATAATCTATCAATTAGACATTCAAGGGGGAGTGTTATAAATGTATTTACATTATAGTGAATGTTTATTAAGAATATAGATAAAAACTATTAAGAACCAAAGCCCACCCCTAAAATCGTGCGCTATAGCAGGCCGATTTGGTCTGCAAATGCCCAGTTTATGTTGTTTCGCCCGTTTGACCACCCAAATGCCCCCGCCGACCCCAACGGCCCACACTAGGCTGCTCCTCATCCTGCCTGGGAGGACCCAATCAATATTTGGCCCAAAACACGTCGAATCTCTGGCCCATCCCGAGTCCACCCCCAAAATCATGGGCTATAGCACACCGATTTGCCTCGAAATGCCTCGTTCATGTTGTTTCGCTCATTTGACCACCCATATAGCCCCGCCAAACCTACTGTCCATACTAGGCCACTCCTCATCTTGCCTGGGTGGCTCCCATTTGATTTTTTTCCTAAAACACATTCAAAACCTTAGCCCACCCCCAAAATTATGGGCTATAGCACACTGATTTGGCCTAAAAATCCCCCGTTCATGTCGTTTTGCCCGTTGACCACCCAAATGGCCTGGAAAACCCAATGAACCATACAAGGCCACTCTTTAGCCTTCCTTAGGGGCCTATGTCGATTTTTGTACCAAAATAAGTTCGGTCCCTAGGCCCAACCCTTGAACCGTGGGCTATAGCACACCGATTTGGACCGAAGATGCCCTGTTCGTGCCGTTTTGTCTATTTAACCACCCAAATAGCCCTACTAATAACGAAAGATCTATGAAAACCAAAACCAGATAAGAAAATAAGGAAAAATAGAGAATAAGGTACAAAATCAATGAACAACAACACGAGCAACAACACATAAAAACATCACAAACCGAGAACACACTAATAAGAAACAAACCTCAAATATTACAAGAAAGTAAAAAAGATAGATAAGATGACATAAGAACTTATGAAGAACTAAGAACCCAAACATGTATCAAACATAAAGACCCTTAAAACCCACAAATTCAAACACCAATCTCCTTATGGTGATCACTAAGGGAATCAACTCCGCTTACAACCACCATTTCTAAAGCCATGTTCAATATTGGCTTTTCCAAGGCCTAAACTAAACTTGGGTTTTCCAAGCCCTACACTAAGAACTCTCTTAAAGAGAGATGAAACTTTCAAGTCTTTCACATATTCATCATTCAAAAACTAAGGAAAATTAAGACCTAATATTTATAGGCTAGCTTATTACATAACAAAGCAGCCAAAGTACCCATGAGAGGGGTGGCCTTGGTATGTAAATTAGGGTTTGTCTTGGAGTGTTTTAGAGTGTTTAAAGCTCTTCAAAACACTTCAACACTTGTGCTCTCAAATAGTCATCAAGGCAAGCCTCCAAGCAACCCTCCACACACGGAATTGCTCTCTTGAATGTCCAAAACGGGTCCTTCATGCATGCTATTGTGTCCTCAAGGTGACCAAAGCTTGAGTCTTTAAGTGTTGAACTCCAATGATGTCATCAAAACTATGATGGCCGTTTGGCTCGTATCACCCACTGACCCCAATAACCCATACTAGTCCACTCCTCAGTCTATTGGGGTCCCCTGGTCGATTTTTGGCCTAAAACACACTTGAAACCTGGGACTACCCCCAAAACCGTGGTTTATAGCACACTGATTTGGCCCAAAAATGCTCCGTTAGCATTGTTTCACCAGTTTGACCATTCAAATGGTCCCGCCAACCCAAACAACCCACCCTAGGCCGTTTCTCAGCCTTTTTGGGAGGGCTAGTTGATTTTCAGCTCAAAACACGCTCGAACCCCAGGACCACCCCCGGAACCGTGGACTATATCACTTTGATTTAGCCTGAAAATGCCCCGTTTGCGCTATTTTGCCTGTTTGACCACCCAAATGGCCCCGCCGACCCCAACGGCCCATACTTGTCCGCTCTCCAGGGGGTCCCCAGTTGATTTTTGGCCCAAAACATGCCCAAACCCTGGGCCCACACCTGGAACCATGGGCTATAGCACACCGATTTGGATCAAAAATGCCCCGTTCGCTCTGTTTTGCCTGTTTTACCACCCAAATGGCCTTGCTGATCCCAATGGCCAACACTAGGCTACTCCTCAGCCTGCTTAATTTTCCTAACATAAGAGGGATACTATAAACATCTATGAAATATGTTAGAAATTATCATCAGGTCCTCATTCAAAAGATAAGTCAAGTCAAACAACCAAAGCATTTGTTGACTCAAATTTAGTATCTTATTTAAGCTGGAAGTGCTCATATTGCGTGTCTGTAAAGGACAAAGTCTATGCATACGTCAATCATGATAGGACAGTCAGTTTCAAATAAAAGATTCCTTGAAAATGATAAGGAATGAATGATCATAATAAGAAGGCAATGTGCTCTTGAAGACTCAACGACATAATACTTTATGAAATCTTATGAGAGGTTCAGGTACCTGAAAATAATGAAGTGATGAGATCTCAAAATATTATGTCACACTATGAATTGATACGAAATGATATATCATCAATGATATCTTTGATACAATATTACCGCAATATTGTGAAAGATTATGAACATCTAAATTCTATGTTTATTTAAGCATGTCGACGTAGAAACATTTATCAAGTGGCATTAAAGGATGCATACTAATAAGCATAATACTTATTTGATTTGTAGTCTAGATACTAAACATGTCACACATGAAATTTTGGATATATTCATTTGACAAAAACCTGTATGAAAATTCCTAAAGGATTCAAAATGCCTAAAGCATATAAAAGTTTTTGAAAAACTTGTTTATAATCCTTATAATGGATAAACTGATGATTTAAATATTATTGAAACTTTTGAAGAGTTTTCAAAAGCGATAGATTATCTGATGAAAGAAGTTAAAATGAGAAATATGCAAAATTGAATTGGATTCTACAGTATCATATCCTGTGCAATTGATGTATTTACACATCTTGTTGAAACTATGATAATGATATAATTTTACTTCTACATGGTTTTAATGAAGCAGATCAGTTACATATTGTGATTTAATGTCCTTGTATGAATGTGTTTATGCTAACACATTGTCAATTTTTTAATAAACATGATATTCATATGATCGACATAATGGTTCGATATAGTAATATTACCTATTGTCATGAAGGGTCACTGTAATACCATGTATACATGACATTCATATTATGCTAAGATGATAGCTATTCATAAAACAAGTCGACAATTTATGTGGATGAGGTCAATGATACATCTTATTTGAGAATAATGTGGTTTGAAATGTGACAAAGTACCCATGATTTTGCATGAAGATAATGCAATATGTATAGCACAACTCAAGGAAGGATTTATAAAGAAGATAGAATGAAACATATTTCGCCAAAGCTTTGCTACATATATGAGCTTTAAAAGAATGGTGATATCAACATGCAATAAATTTGTTCGAGTGATCATATGACTAATTATTCACAAAGTCTCTATCAATTATAACTTTAAAGAAGATGATGTACAAGATTGAGATGTGAAGATTCAAGATTCGGATTTGATGTTCTCAGCAGGGGAAGCAAATAAACGTTGTACTTTTTTTTTCCTTTCAAGGTTTTATCCCACTAAATTTTTCTTGTAAGATTTTTAATGAGGCAACCAAAATGTGTATTAATAGAGATGTGTACTCTTTTTATTTCACTAGATTTTTTTTCTACTAAATTTTTTCTAGTAGATTTTGACGCGACACATTATCTATCAATTAGGCATTCAAGGGAAAGTGTTATAAATGTATTTACATTAGTGAATGACTATCAAGATATAGTAAACATCTATCAAGATACATTGAGTATCTATCAATAGATAGCGAATATCTATCAAAATATTGTAAATGTTTATCAAGATAGGGATTGTCTATCTTTTGGAGAGATATTAGGTGGAATTTTTCCCATAAATAGAGAAATTTTATTTATTGTAAATCATCCCAATCTCTCACCTTTCAAAAGAAATAAGAATTAATCTCGCTCCCTTATTCTTTTTCTCTACTTTATATTTTATAACAACACAGATTTAATCTAGAAATAAATTTTCTCATTAGACATGTGCATGTATATAACAATGCATCTTATACAAATGAAATTTTAGCATACTTGATTTTCGTCTGTTTCTCGACTTCTAAAAAATGTTAGACATATTTCTTATTCTTGATAATACAAATTTATGGTTTGTTATATAATTTTTAAAGAAAAAATGGTCAAAAATATATCTAAACTTTGATGAAATTTGTTGTAACATGCCTGAACTTTACAAGGGTCCCCTCTGAAACTTTGCGGGGGGAAGGGAGGGTCCTATGAGCCCCCTAAACTATTTATTAGCGTATTTTATTGATATTTATTTGCACTAAACTATTTTATTTATTTATTTATTAGCATATCTTATGTATTTATTAACTTGTAAATGTCACTAAAGTACACTAATAAATAGTTTGGGGGGGGGGGGGGATCATAGGGACCCCGCAAAGTTCAGACGTGTTACAATAAATTTCACTAAAATTTAGATATATTTTGAACCTTTTTTCATTTTTAAAACTTATGGATATAAATCATATTTCTTAAAAAAGTGAAAGATGTTTCTCCAATACTATGGCCAAATACGTGGTGAAATTTCACCCAAATGTTATTTGTCAAAAATATTTGAGAATCTATGGCTAAACGTTATCAAAGAGTTGGGTGTCGATTTGGGCTGAGCACACTCCTTAAAAAATTTCTTACTCAAAAAATTAAATGTAATTTTACGAATATACCTTTGATTAAATTTTGTATCTCTTTTCAAATCAGTAATGACCGCGTTTTGAACAACGGCATAATAGAAAGATTTTGTTCAAATTATTCTTGCAAGATTAAAAGTGTGAAGACCCTTAGGAAAGTGATTTGAACATTTTGCCGTTCATTAAAAAACTTTTCTTTAGACAAAACTGTCTTTTCACTATTTCTTAAAATTTATTATTTAATTATTACATTAACTAAACTTCTTAAAATATATGAAACTGCTAAAATATATGGTAAGAGAATTAATTAATATTTTTCTTTCTATTAATATTAAGGAGTAATAATTACCCGTTATTATTTCATGATGGAAAGAAAATAAGAAGAAACTAAGAAGAATATCAAGCCAAGCTGCACTACAATTTGTGCCACCAATGACTAATCCGGGGAGGTTTAGATTAATAGAAGATTGATTGCATGAGATTGTTGCGAACTAGTGGGAACTGGTTGAAGAAAATTATAAATTTTTATTATCTAAAAATGCTATATGGCACAAAAGGAGGGATTCAATTGTTGAATTCTACACATTGAAGAGTAATTGAATTCTATTAAATTAATATTTTTATCTCCATCTCAATACTTCTATAATATTGAGATGTATGTTAAATTAGAGAACAAACCGGTTTGCCTATTAGGAGAATATGATTGATGCTCATCTAATTTGATTCAATTGCATGTCTAGATTGGTGGATGCTTGATTTTCTAACCCTCAACTTCTTCACTATTTTTGTCAGCATAATAGAATTCATCATTTTAGAGGGTCAAAATTTTGCCCAGACAAGATTTAGTTGAATAAAAATTGAAGCTTTACGATCACTATTATATTGTTTATATGTATATATATATATATATATATATATATATCTTCTTTGTTTTTATTCAAAATCATTTTAGAGGGTCAAAATTTTCGCTCAGACAAGATTTAGTTGGATAAAAATCAAAGCTTTATGATCACTATTATATTATTTTTTATAGTTTACAGGTCGTTAATGAATATCGATTGGCTTTGAATAACTACTTTTGTAAAGGTTAGAATTAATTGTAATATTTTGATATCTTTATTACCTTATTATTATATTTTAATTGACAAATGCTAGATGAATGTGGGTCGGCTAATTTTTTAAATTAAATAAATACAAATTTGAACCCTCAAAAGTATCGGGACAAAGAAAGTAAAACTAAACCTAAAATTTCTTATAAATTAAGAATCTTCTTTTCTATAACAATAACTCCATAATATAGTTCTTAAACAAGTTTGTTCTTTGTTATCATGTTCACAAATTTGCTTGTGATTTGAGGTAAACTTTCTAAAATTTTAATTCTCGATGTTTACAATCTTGATAATATCTATGATTAAAGATATAAATTTGCTTCTGATTTGAGGTAAGTTTTCTAAAGTTTTAGTATATTTATAAAAATAAATTATCATGTATTGTTTTTAATAAACAATTACTAATTGAAATATCAAAGTGATTTTGTAAAACTAAACTCTTTGAAGCAAGGTACACGCGCAAGGCGCGTATGATAAGACTAGTATATATATATATATATATATATATATATATATATATATAAAGGAGACTCTTAGACAATCCTATGTGGCATGTCTTAGAGGCCTCCAAAAGCATTTATCCTTTTTTGAGTTTTTTTTTTACCATATTTTAATTTTAAGAAATAAAAAATTCACTTTAACATTCTACATAATATTAAAGATGGTCATATTAAATATATGAATGAAAAAAAAATGAAAGTCAATCGCATGTATGGGAGTTACCCAATATTTGGCTTATGCTCTCTTAATGCTTATTGTCATTATCATTGTCTTTATTATTAATAAATTAAAAGAAGTTATCTTAGGAATTACAATGCTAATTTAAACTCAACAACTCAATGAAAATTTGTAAATGAATGTTGTAGTTATTCTTTGTTGTTGAGTTTGTATTTTCAAAAAAATCATGCATTATATATAAAAAGGAGACTCTTAGACAATCCTATGTGGCATGTCTTAGAGGCCTCCAAAAGCATTTATCTTTTTTGTAATTTTTTTTGACCATATATTAATTTTAAAAAATTAAAAATTCACTTAAATATTCTACACAATATTAAAGATGGTCATATTAAATAAATGAATGGAAAAAGAATGAAGAGTCAATATCATGTATGGGAGTTATCCAACGTTTGGTATATGCTCTCTTAATGCTTATTGCCATTATCATTGTCTTTATTATCAATAAATTAAAAGACGTTATCTTAGGAATTACACTACTAATTTAAACTCAACTCCTCAATGAAAATTTGTAAATGAATCTTATAGTTGTTCTTTGTTGTTGAGTTTGTATTTTCAAGAAAATCATGCATGTGATGAGGAAGTTGGGTCAATGGTATTCTTCACTGAAACTTAAAACAATTATAAATGAATGATTTGGTTATTAGAGAATGATTTGTTGAAAAGATTAGTGACATTTTTTTAGTTGTATTCTATGAAATAAGTATAATAGAGTCGATATTTATGATATTCGCCTTTCTTTTCTTTTATTTTTTTGTCTTACTTTGTTAGAATAACTTGACTTGATGTTAAATCCTGTATAACGATTGGTGTCTATTAGGTTGTTCCACCTTATTGTTGTTGTATGTTCAATTCGTGAAGTACAACTTGAATGAAGTCTATGAAAATAAAATTTTATATTTTTATTTGAGTTTCGGTGTTAATTTAAATTGAAGCATGACATTTTTCTAAATCTTGAGAAAAAATATTAGTAGGAGATTATATGCTTTCTATCCCATTTGATGTATTCTTTTTGAAAAAAAAAAAATTATTCACACAGGGGTTAATTAATCTCTAATTGTTGTGGAATTTTCTCAAATCTCGATAGATTTATTTTGCTAAACATATATTTGGGTGATACTTCTTTATTCATGTATCTTTTGCAACATGTTCAAACTTATACTTTAGAGATCTTTATTTTTTTTCTTATTTTTGAACATATTATGAATGATCTCTACTTTTGATTTTTTCTTTTTAAAAAGATTGTGTTTTCTTAATTACCCTTGATTTATTAATAAAATATGATATGATATAATTATATGCTGATAAGTTTTTTGGTTTGTTAAATATTAGGGGAATGTAGGTTTGATATTTACACCAAGAGTGATTTGAAGGAGATAAAGGAAGAAGTTGCAAAATACAAGGTATATTTGAGATATAACCAACTTATAATTAAAATATGATGTATGTATAAAAGTTATACCATGATTATATATCTAAAAATTTAATATATAATTATTATGTAAATCGCTGTGATTGCAACAGGTGGGAGCTCTGGCACGTGTTGAATCAATTGCTTCAGTTGATGTAGTTGTTCCTCGCGACGATACCGACCTTGATTCTTCTCAAACTACACTATATTTTTATAACCGCACGAAGCGAGGATAGGTACACTAGTAAAAAGGAATGGAGGGAATGATATATATTTTGCATTTTTAGATATTTTTCATTCTTACTAAAATTAAATATTTTATAAGATTTTTTCTTTTGAAAAGTCAATATATAATTAGTTATTTGTTTCTATCTTTGTCCTTAATAACAAATATGAAGAAATATTGATATGGTAAAAAAAACAATCTCCCAAATATCTAACATGCAAACATCAAAGAAGTTCAAAATTAGTAACATTTGTAACGGATAGGCTTCTTAGATAGATTAGATTCCTATTAGATCTAAACTATGTAAAGATTGTGTAAGTAGTGATGTATTAGGAGACTAATTCTCCTCAATCTTTGACACCTAGTTCCTGTAGGATTCTATGTGTTTGGTCGTTGTATATATTGATGGTTGATGTACGTATGTTAACAGTGAATGAAGAGCTCTTTCATGGTATCTGAGCCTTTTGTAGTTTAACAACCATTCTTCCTTTTCATTTAAAAGAAACAAAAAAAAACTTTGAGAAATCGAAACTAAATGGGAGATAAACCAGAGAGCTCTTCTGCCTTGGCAACTTCAGTTGTTTCAACGAATTCCATGGGAAATTATTATCCTACGCCCAATCTTGCTCACCGGTTACCTATGAAACTCACATCCATAATTTTTTTGCTTTGGAAGACACAATTTCTTCAGATGATCTGCGGTTTTGGTCTTAGCCATTATATTGATGGTAGTGAACCTGTACCACCGCGGGTTTTGGATGGTGATGCACCAAATCCTGCATATCAGGTTTGGGTTCGTCAAGATCAACTCGTGTTGAGTTGGATAGTCGCTTCAGTGTCAGAAACTATTCTCCCTCAATTGGTTGGAGCAGAAACGGCTCGTGCTGCTTGGAATAAACTTGTGGCATCCTATGCTACTGGGTCCAAACCATTGATTCGAGAACTTAAGGCACAATTACACAACTTGCGTCATGATAATGCTACTATTAAAAGTTATGTCCAAGGGGCGAAAGCGATTGCTGATAAGTTGGTTGCCTTGCAACACCTAGTTACTGACGATGACCTGGTGGAGTTTGTTCTTACCGGATTAGGCCCTATCTATCGCCCCTTCACAAGGTCGCTTGAATCACGTCTTGAGGATGTCACTTTTGATGAACTTTATCGTATGTTATTGAATGAAGAAAGACAATTAAAACATGAGGAAGCTACTACTGTTATTGCCCCAATAGCACAGTACACACAAAGTTCAATCTACACCTTGTGGGCACGGTAGAGGGCATACTAATCGAGGTCGCGGGTGCTCTACTGGCCAGGGAAATTTTCAAAAACCTCAGAGTCAAAATTATGCCACCACGAATCATTCTGGGACTCCACCACCTTCCACTAATTTCTCTATTGTCTGTCATAATTGTGAAGGAAAAGGTCACATTGCACGTGTTTGTCCATCACCTAGGACTACAACTGGAAATCGGATATCTAGATGCCCCTTTTCAAATCTAGGAAGTACAACTTCCCAATCGGCACCTCATTGGTTGATGGATAGTGGCACCACACATCATCTAACATATGATCTTGACAACCTTGCAATTCACTCGGAATATCATGGTCCTGAAGAAGTTACCCTAGGTAATGGCTCTAAATTGCCCATCTCACATATTGGTAAATGATCTCTCTCTACTTCTGATAAGTTGTATGCCCTTGATAGTTTTCTTTATGTTCCCACTGCTACCCAAAATTTATTATCTATCAGTTCTTTTACTAATTCTAACCAAGTCTCAATTGTATTTTTTCCTAACTACTTTTTGATTAAGGACTTGGCATCGAGGGAAGTTCTTCACAAAGGCCCGAATGATGGAGGTTTATATTCCCTTCCAGTAATGAAGTCAGTTCCTTCACTAGCTTTATATCCTGCTTCACTTGGTGTTTGGCATGCGCGTTTGGCTCACGCGTCCTATCCTACAGTTCATCGGACTTTACCGTTTAGTACTTTTATTTCGTCTAGTTGTGGTTCTTCTAGTTTGTGTTCAACTTGTGCCATTAGCATGAGTAATAAAATTCCTTTTGTTGAGTCTAGTTTTCAGGCCACAGGCTCTTTAGATTTAATTTGTTCAGATGTCTGGGGTCCAACACCTGTTATTTCAAATGATGGATATAAATATTATATCATTTTCTTTGATCATTATAGCAAATATACCTGGATTTATTTTCTTAAATTCAAGTCTGAAGTTCTTTTTGTTTTTATTCAATTTCAAAAAATTATGGAAAAATACTTTGGACGTCCAATTAAGAGCTTTCAAGCAGATTGGGGGTGGGGGTGGTGGGTGAGTATCAGACATTAACCTCATATCTAGGAGACAATGGTATCATACAACGTTCTTCTTGTCCTTATACTTCGGAACAAAATGGTTGTGTTGAACGCAAACATGGACATATTGTTGAGACGGGTCGTGCCATATTAACACATGCTTGTATCCCTTCAAAATTTCAGACAAATGCTTTTGATACAACAATTTATATCATTAATAGATTACTGACTCCCCATCTAAATAATCAGTCCCCCTTTCGTGTCCTATTTAATTTTGATCCTGATTAATCCTTGTTGCATATATTTGGTTGTCTTTGCTTTCCATGGCTTCGCCTTTATATGAAAGATAAATTATCTCCTCATTTTAAGATGTGTGTGTTTCTGGGGTATAGCAAAATTCACAAAGGTTATAAGTTCTTTGATCCTATTTCCTCTAAATTTTTTGTCTCACGTTGTGTTGTTTTTGACAAAACAGTTTTCCCTTTCGCTGCTCAAGATGATGCTATGGTGCCTGCTATATACCGCTTAATATCCAGATACTGTCGTCACTTTCGCAGCCAATTGTGCCTATTTCTTCCTTATTAAACTCATCTGGTCCATCTCCTGCAACAGCTAGTACCGCCCTATAGGATAATTCATCCTCCACCTCTGCAATGCAATGCTCTAAACAGTGTCTAGCAGCAATATTTGATTAGTCCCCTTTACAACTGACTGCTATGCCAACGAATATATCTTCTCTATCTTCGAAGATACCCTCAAATACATTGCCTACTGAAGGTGGAAACCAAGTGGCTGATTCTGAACAATCTGGTCCTTCAAGCGATGTGCATCATCCTAATGAATTCTCATGCTCTTCTAAGTCTCATCCAATGACTACTAGATCAAAAATAGGTTCACTAAAACCAAAGCATCCCACGTCTTACTTAGATATTTTCTCTCATGTTATTGAGCCTTCTTATTACTCTTAAGCGACAAAGTAAAAACATTGGCATTGGGTGATGCAAGAGGAGTATAATGCTCTCGTTCAAAATGGAACTTGGCAGTTAGTTCCACCTTCTTCCTCTCAAAATATTATTGGGAGCAAATGGGTATTTAAAACAAAGGTTAAGCCTGATGGGTCCATTGATCATTACAAGGCTCGGCTCGTTGCTAAAGGGTATTATAAAAGACCGGGTGTGGACTATGTTGATACTTTTAGTCCTGTAGTTAAACGTGACACCATTCGCCTTTTTCTTTCCTTGGCTGTCTCAAACAACTGGTATATTACTCAATTGGATATCTCTAATGCTTTTCTTCACGGTACTCTTGATGAAGTAGTGTACATGTCTCAACCTCCTGGGTTTGTTGATCCCAATCATTCGAAACATGTTTGCTTGCTCAAGCGTTCTCTTTATGGGATTAAACAAGCTTCGCGTATGTAAAATAAATGCCTAACGGATGCCTTGATTTCTTATGGCTTTACTGGCTCAAAAACTGATTATTCGTTATTTTATTTGTCATCCAACAATGATAAATTATTTTGCCTAGTGTATGTCGATGAACTTCTTATTTTGGGATCTAGTTCGTCTCTTGTTGGCTCTCTTATTACTCGCTTAAAGTCTCAATTCTCAGTGAGAGACCTTGGTTGCCTCTCTTCTTTTTTGGGGATTGAAGCATCATGTACTCCTACTGGTTTGCATCTGTCGCAACATCGATATGCTACTGATTTGTTGTGGAAAGCACAAATGGATGGCTGCAATCGTATTTCTATGCATGCAGTATCTTCCTATAAACTTTCAAGTTTTGAAGGATCTCCATTCCATGATGAAACTTTGTATCGCAGTACTGTAGGAGCCCTTAAATATTTAACCTTCACTGGTCCTGATATAGCATTTGCGGTGAATAAGGTTTCCCAATTTATGCATAGTCCGAGAGAGTCCCATTGGGTTGCTGTAAAACGCATTTTGCGATATATAGAGTCCACTTCCTCCCATGGTTTGTTCTTTGCTCACCAAAATACCAAACTTCTACATGGTTATAGTGATGCGGACTGGGGTGGTTCAATGGATGATCGTAACTCGACTACTGGTTTTTCAATCTTTCTTTGTTCTCATTTAATATCTTAGGCTTCCAAAAAGCAGCAAGTCGTTGTACGTTCTAGTACTGAGGCAGGTATCGTGCACTTGCCACTGCTCCGTCGGAGCTAACTTGGTTGGAATTCTTACTTCGTGAAATTAGGTGCTTTGACACTACAACTCCTATTTGGTGTGATAACTTAAGTGCAACTTATTTAATGGCTAATCCTATTTTCCATTCTCGCACCAAACATATGGAGATTGACTTTCATTTGGTCCGTGAAAAGGTGAAGGATAAGTCTCTGGTTGTTCGCTATCTCGGCACTCACGATCAAGTTGCAAATGTCCTCACGAAAGGTCTCCCAAAAGCATGATTTCAGCATATTAGAGACAAGTTGACAGTGTTTGCTTCCCCCGTTCAACTTGCAGGGGAGTGTAACAGATAGGCTTCTTAGATAGATTAGATTCCTATTAGATTTAAAATATGTAAAGATTGTGTAAGTAGTGATGTATTAGGAGACTAATTCTCCTCAATCTTTGACGCCTAGTTCCTGTAGGATTCTATGTGTTTGATCGTTGTATATATTGATTGTTGATATACGTATGTTAACAGTGAATAAAGAGCTCTTTCAATATTCAGCATACATCACACAAATTATATGCGAAGCTATATATTAATTGTCCATCACCACTAAATAACTCATTTTAAGAAAACTCTAATCTAAAACCTCCTCACTAAATCTCACCTCCGCCACTCTAAATTATACTTTAAATGAAGGTACTCTCTGGAAATATACTTTGATTGAAGGTAAGACTAGATATATCTACTATTAGTCTATTACTATGTTGTTGTGGGAACCTTCACCATCTATATTGGATATTTTACAGGCTGACAAAAATGGAGGTTTATCACATTGGAGAGTTAGGATAGCAACGTCTACCTAGACATTGTATAATATTAATGGAGGTTTATCACATTGGAGAGTTAGGATAGCAACGTCTACCTAGACGTTGCATAATATTAATACTTCTACTTATCAAAATGTTTTCACGACCCGAACCGGGGCCCTGGCCGTGACGAGCACTCCGAACCATGAAGGCCCGAAACACCCCTATCTATCTGGTAATCATGCACATAATTCATATGATAATAAGATATGCGGAAGATACATAATATTACGGAAAACATGGTCATAAATCAAATGAAATCAACAAAGGGGAAATAATGTCCCACAACATCTATCGACATCTGAACAACCGTCTGCGAAATCTCTAATACATGACTGAAATAGATTACTGTCTGAAAACTGGGACAAGGCCCCCAGTAGACCAAAAACTACTAAATGATAAATGAACTGACAGACATCAGGCCTTCTGAAATATAGAAGGCTCACCACTTGATTCTGCAAATCTGTCGGAAGAGATCTACTGGTTATCTGGACCCCTAAACTGTGCCTCCAAACCTGAGAGGGAAGGGAGTCAATACAAAAGTACTGGTACGCAGAGAAATCAAAAACAAAATATAATATTTTTTTCCAAATATAGGTGAGAGCCATTATAAAGCAGTTTCATATCAAATCATTTGAAAACACATGGGCATAATGTAATAGTTTTCAACAACAATGTAATGCAGCTGAGCTAGGTGGAATACCCTACATATAACATTTAAACCAACTGTCAAATCTCGGTTGCCGCCGAGATTAGAGTATAAGTGAGGGGAAGACACACAAGATCACACAGCAGGGTGTCTCGACCTAATAAAGTATAGTAGTGCCCACGATCACTTAGCCTGGGCTCTAAACCATATTCCCAATTTGGGAATGACATAAAGTCAAGTGCACAAGATCACTTAGCCTGGTACCGAATCCCCATGTCGGCAAACACGTTTTCCAGCGATGAGTCCTTACACTCAAACCCCTTCTTCGGGCATCCACCTATCTCATGTAAAATCAATGTATCAAACTCCATTTAATTCAATCACATATCTTATTCTGTAAGATATCGTCATACCCGACTTGCAATCCATCAATATCACATCATTCTTTCATGTAACCATTATATTCATCATATTTCAACATAACAACCCTCTTATTTCAAGTCAAAAATCATAACCATTTTCAAAATATTTCATGTCATGCTTGTCAAGATGATTTCAAACAATTCACATCATATGAGGATTTAATACAAAATCATATCAAGAGAGGGATTTTCATACAATTCATGCTCTCAAGTTAACATCTTTTTTGAATACATGTATATACGTATATCATATATCAAATCACTTCGGGAATGGGCCTAAAGAGCAAATCAATATCATAAAACATTTAAAAAATAATCATATTCGTAATTTCAAAACCTCCATTTTGAAAACATGAATTTTTAAGCCCATGAAAATTTTGAGATAACCCCACGTACCTCTATATGCGAAGATGATAGGTGCTTCTTGAAGCCTACGTTCTGGGGATTCCAAATATGCAATTAGTTTCAAAAACCCACGGTTGAATCTTGAGTTGCTTGGGTTTTTATTTTGAAACCCTAAGGAAAGTTCTTGAGAAATTTTGATGAATGAAGGTGTATTTTGGGGTATTTGAGAACTGAATTTCGTGTTTATGGCTAAATAAGGGTGGGAAAAGGACCATTTTGCCCCCAAAACGGAGTGTTTAAGTCACTTGAGTAATAATATATGCGGCGCACACCTTATTGCATAATATAGGTTGTGCGGCGCACTCTTTATCACACACATTAGTTTGTGCGTCACACACCTCATGGCATAATTTAGGGTGTGCGTCGCACACCTTATGCTGCACAATACATTCCACTTTGTAAAGCCATAACTTCTTCCTCGGCTGTCAGATTTTTGCGAAATTAGTATCATTGGAAAGATATTCAAATACCTTTCACTTTATATATAGTAAGCACTATAATTCAATATATACAAAGAGTAATGGTTGATTGAAGTTGATCTAAGTTTCAACGCTCACTAAAATTCGAACGACAGGAAGACTTTCAACTTGTCCTTGAGCTTGGGGACCTCTATGATCTCAATTCATACTCAAATAGGTTTCCACACTATATAATTTATTAACACACTAAACTTGCATTGGATTTATGGCTTTTGGACCTTTACATGAAGGAAAAGATGATTTTCATTCTCGTCCGAAATGCGGGGTGATACATTATCTTCCCCTTGGGATCATTCGTCCCCGAATGATGGGTAGGAACTTGTTGAAGCTTAAAGGTATGGAATAACGCGGACATGATGTGCCTTCTAAGAAAGGACATAACTGATCTGAAATATTTAAACTTCTATAATGAAACTGAATTCTGAGCTGACTTGACTTTTCTTGCTTCAAGAAGCTGATTCGTGATGAAAATTTTGGATTCCCTTACAATATTCATGATCCAATCATACATATTGAAATTAGGAAGTGATAAATTATGCAAGTACAAATCATAAGACATCAAGACTTAGATCGTACAAGGGTATTACACTATCTGAGCTGAAATACTTGAAAAATTTTGAGATTATACGCTAAACTCTTATGCACCGAGTCATAAATAGATAGATGAATCTGAAACATGATGCTTGGAATGAACTGAACGCACAATTTATATGGATGGAATAAATTATCTCTTGTGAATGGCTATATGCATGAGACTTCGGATTGTAGGACTGGGTGGAAAGGTGGAAACACCATAGTAACTTGTCTGCCCGACTGTTAAACTGAATTACAGACTGAATTATATCAGACACTTATACTCAACTGGAGTATCTCTTCAACACTCTCTCTAAAGAAGTTCTAGCAGTAATAGGAAGCCACGAATCTTGGGTATGGATTACATAAGACATCCAACTGTGGGAAATCACAACATTTACACTACTCTACAGTCTGGAATACAGACATATAACTCATAAATTAGGATAGAATTTCCAGGCCTTAGTCAATGGGACTTCTTACTATAAAGATTAGCACACTCCTCGAATACTCCCTTAACTGTACTATTACCCGTAGATACCACGTTCATTTGATCCAACTTATTTGTTCTCATATTTGGATTTATAAATCTTTCTACTAATGTCTATAGTAACTTAAATCCTCTTCACCGTGATCAGGCCTAACTCCAACTCACAAAATACTACATGCCACTCCATGATACAAGTCTAAACCATAAGATTCCACCTTCTATATCTCTTAAAAGATCACACCCTAAGCCTATCATGCCTTACCACTTCAATGGCTAACTCTGAACTATTACTATGAAGTCGCTAGCGCATATAGCGTTCCTTAACAAAACTTCCAACATGTCATTCAAGCCTATCTCTATAATCACATATGAACTTCAAAGTAAACACTCATAAAGACACACTTCACATATTCTACTAACTATCTATCGATATAGCTCCCATACTCTGCCCCAAGAACATACACACACACATCTTTCAGCTAACCATCACATGCATCAAAGACTTGGCCCCAACCTTACTTCGCACTTATGGCCTTATCTAAAATAAGCATACTATGATCTTCCACCAACTAGAAACATTTACTCATCACCACTACCATCACATAAAGAGGAGTCACTAAAGATTAGAACATAAGATCTTGAAGCATGGAAGGATGTTATATGAAACTTGACACTTAACTGAGGCCTGGGGAATAACAAATCAACATCCGAGGTTTATCAAAGAAAAACAAATCTGAATTGGGGTATACATGGCTATGAATTATATTCCACCAATCGTAAAGAGTATAGCATGAATTGTGGGAACTGAGGACACTATAAAGCGTGAATACATGAGTCATGAGTTGTATGACCTCAATTTAGAGTTCATAACATATGGAATGTGATTCTGACGGCTGAATGAACTGAAGTTCCTCATTTAGGAATCTGGAAGAGCACATGATTTTCTATCATATACATGAACATGAACTATGATCATGGAACTGAAACGTGAGGTATGAGTAGGTATTAGGATAACTGAAAAATACTGAGATCGGAATAGGTTGAGCCTTACTCTTCCCTTCTGATGTTCTATGTGATACTGATATCACTACTAGAATATGAAAGCCTGACTTGGTTATTCACTCTATCATCTCCCCCTTAGCTTCAAGCCATCATATTAAGTTTGGGAGATCCCTTACTAGACTCTAAACTGAAGTACACTCACTGCACTCTGGGGTCTGGAAAACTACTATACATGCATATCATGACACTTAACCCGAATGACTACACCTGAAAGTGGAAAACCTATTGTTAATACTACCTTCTGAGATACACTTTATCATTCTATAGACCCAGTAGTCATCATATAATACTTGTACACTTACTAACTTCGGGTCTTCTTGGGTATCCCCATAGTCGGAGTGCACACCCTCAAGTGCTTTAACTCTTATTTCTATTAGTTCAACCTTCAAAAACTCAAACTTAGAATCTAGCACTCAACATGGATATCACCAAGCCTTCAATGAATCATACTACTTCCGACATAGCCTACCAATATCTTGACTCCAAACTTACATCTCTCTACTATGAGAATCAAGATCATATAAAAAGGCTCAACACTATCAATCAAAACTCCTTAACTTGGCTATTTTGAACACCATATACCATCTAACTAGTTTTTATCCACCCAGAAACTCAACGGTACCACTCGTCACACAAAACGTGTAATAGTCTTAGAAAATACCGCAACCTCAGATCACCTTGGGCATACTTCTACATTATATATGCAACATCATACTTTACTACGAATCAAATAAACCTAAGCTCTTGTATATACCGTTCAAGCCTATTAGATTACTTCCCTAAAACTAGTATCATTAACCAAGAAATCATCACATCCACCTTCATGGACATCAATTGTTCAAAACTTAATGTCTAGTGCTAAACATGATTTTACAACCCAACCTTACACATGATTCTCACTTGGATACCATGAAATAGACATCAAGAAACACTAGTACACTAGAACATCCAAACAACAAATAATTGATCTTGACCTTACGGTCTTTCTTATCATAACTCATTAGCACGTACTATTTTAACACATCAAGCCTACTAATTTTTTCCCAAAAAACATATATCATTAATCTCATGCCACTATTTTTACCACCACATTCTACATTAAATTCAAGCATATAGTATTGTACCAATCATCTATCACTATTGAAAAATGCAACATAATATGCTAGTCCATAAAATTAGGACATAAAATACAAACGCCTCAAAAATCACTACATACCTTCTCACAAGTAGTACTAGTTTACAATTACCAACGAAAAGAAGGTCAAGGGGTAAAGTTACACAATAGACATGATCAACCTTAATCTTATATTATAACCCCATACAATCTTTTCTACTTATACGGATTTCTCACCTCATACTTACTTACCCAAACATACATTTAGACTACCTTCAAATTCCACAAACAACCATGAGTCTATACTTACAACTTACTGGCTAATATAGCCATTTTCACACTTCAAGCAACCGACAAATCACCCTAACTAACAACTCCTTCTCTACCTTCTACTAAACTAACACACAAGGACGAATCACCTCTTTACCAACTCAATCTCATGCAAAACAGATTCATATCTCTCTCTCTCTCTCTCTCTCTCTATATATATATATATATATATATATATATAGTAAACCAACACAAGAACAACAAGTTGGACAACAAGTTGCTAGTGAATCGAAATAGGCCTCACACGGCTTCACTAGACTTTGATTTTGTATTTTGAACAAGAAAATGAGATGAATAACAAGTCAACTATGCTACTGAATCGAAAGAGCCCCACACGACTTTACTAGACTTTATTTCTTTCAACAACACCTTGATGGCAAGATTACATGAGATAGAAATTTAATATGCAATATCCAATGAACTAAGAATACACATCTTACTTTGTATAAATAAAATTGGAGTCAAAAACTTCCTCCACGGACTACCATACCATCCACACATTCTACTAGTTACCACATTAGTCTATCATCATAAGGGGTAAATCATTCTCGAACATCGATTATTCAACTAAAATATTCATTTACACAAAAGTCACCCTCGCTCTGACTTCTAACTTTGTGACTTCACATCACCAACTTTTTGGTCTAATTTCATTACCAATAGGTCATGGCAACAACACTTTAACGCATACTACTATTCGGGTGGAAATACAGTTCCAACATTCTACTACACATCATCCCCCCTTAAGCAAGACGTTTGTAACATAAATTTGAAGGGGACTAAATGCAATTAATACCTGAAGCTGAAAAGCACGATTCCATCAGGATCAATGTTTACATCGGAATCAATACACATTGAAGCACTAATCAATCCTTGCACAAATTTTAACTTTTATATGGTTCAATCAGAAAGGACCATACTATTTAGATTCTAAACTTCTGCACTTGAATCACCTCAATAATGAGACATATCTGAGGACATTATAGTAAGGAAAAATTTTGGGATGACTTTTTTTTTACTTTCGTATGGGCGACACCATAGCACGAATTAGAGTATGAAAGAGGAACATTCTGACTCTATTGCACGAACTAGAACATGAAGAAAGAGATATTCCTAAATGCCTAGTAGCCTCCTGCTTATAAGAGTGGAGCGCTACACACCCATAAACAAGACTCTACCCGACACGATTTTGCAGACACAGTGGGACCATGAACCATGCTTTGATACCAAGATTGTCACGATCCAAACTAGGGCCCTGGCCGTGACGAGAATTCCGAACCATGAAGGCCCAAGATCACTTAGCCTGGGCTCCTAACCATAGTCCTAATTTGGGAATAACATAAAGTCAAGTACACAAGATCACTTAGCCTGGTACCAACTCCCCATGTTGGTAAACACGATTTCCAGCGATGAGCCCTTACACTCAAATGCCTTCTTCGGGCATCCACCTATCTCATATAAAATCAATGCATCAAATTCCATTTAATTCAATCACATATCTTATTCTATAGGGTATCGTCATACCCGACTTGCATGCCATCAATATCACATCATTATTTCATACAACCATTATATTCATCATATTTCAACATAACAACCCTCTCATTTCAAGTCAAAAATCATAACCATTTTAAAAATATTTCATGTCATGCTTGTCAAGATGATTTCAAACAATTCACATCATATGAGGATTTAATACAAAATCATATCAAGAGAGGGATTTTCATATAATTCATGCTCTCAAGTTAACATCTTTTCGGAATACATGCGTATACTTATATCATATATCAAATCACTTTGGGAATGGGCCTAAAGACAAAATCAATATCATAAAACATTTAAAACATAATCATATTTGTAATTTCAAAACTCCCATTTTGAAAACATAAATTTTTAAGCCCATGAGATTTTTGAGATAACCCCACATACCTCTATATGCGAAGATGATAGGTGTTTCTTGAAGCCTACGTTTTGGGGATTCCAAATATGCAATTAGTTTCAAAAACCCACAGTTGAATCTTGAGTTGTTTGGGTTTTTATTTTGAAATTCTAAGGAGAGTTCTTAAGAATTTTTGATGAATGAAGGTGTATTTTGGGGTATTTGAGAACTGAATTTCGTGTTTATGGCTAAATAAGGGTGGAAAAAGGACCATTTTACCCCCAAAATGGAGTGTTTAAGTTACTTGAGTAATAATATATGCGGCGCACACCTTATCGCATAATATAGGTTGTGCGGCGCACTTTTATCACACACATTAGTTTGTGCGTCGCACACCTTATGGCATAAGTTAGGGTGTGCGTCGCGCACCTTATGCTGTACGACACACTATACTTTGCAAAGCCATAACTTCTTCCCCGGTTGTCGAATTTTTGCGAAATTGGTATCATTGGAAAGATAATAAGAATACCTTTCATTTGATATATAGTAGGAACTATAATTCAATATATACAAAGAGTAATGGTCGATTGAAGTTGACCTAAGTTTCAACGCTCACTAAAATTCGAATGATAGGAAAACTTTCAACTTGTCCTTGATCTTGGGGACCTCTATGATCTCAATTCATGCTCAAATAGGTTTCACACTACATAATTTATTAACACACTAAACTTGCATTATATTTATGGCTTTTGGAACCTTTATGTGAAGGAAATGACAATTTTTGTTCTCATCCGAAATGCGGGGTGTTACAAATGTTAATACTAGCCGTAGGGCAATTACTGTTGCTGCTAGTATTTGTACAGTGGCTCTGTCATAAGCTACTTCCTTGTATGTATAATATAAGTATCGTTTTGACAAAAAAAAAGAGAAGTAATAAATAAAAATAAAAGTAATAGTGAATGCAATGACTCCTCACTTGCTGAAGAAGCTTACCAGAGAAAGAGAGATGATGAAGACATCGACAATTTTATCCAAGCAAACATGCAAAGATGAACACCAAACCGAAGCTTCATTAATGAAAGTGCTAATTATTGATTGACGAAGTGAGAATCAAGAAGACAAAAGTTGTTCTTGGCTTCACTTTGAAAAGTGTAAGAACAACTTTTGTCTTCTTGGCTCTCACTTCATCGCCCGTGAGCTCGATATTCCAAAATTATTTTGTGTATCTTTTGATTATCATTCCATTTCGTTTTAGTTTATGTGGCACAATAGAAAATCTCAAAATTGTAACAATGCCACAAAAATTTATATAGTGGATTATTTTTATTTGATTGTTTTGAATACGCATAAAATTTAAAAAGGGTAATAAAGACATTTGAATTTGTATTTTTAATTTAAAAATATATAGAATGTCTAAAATATCATTAAACTAATAAGCATAACCTCAATAGAACTAATTTGGTAGTTGGTTAAAAACACATGAATAACTCTACTCTTATACAACAATCAAACAGTCCCTAACATCATCTAAAATGCCTCCAATTTTGATAAAAAATTTAATTTCTAAGAATTAAAATAGTTCTCCATAAGAAATAAAATGCTTTTAACATTAGAAAATAAGTATTGTTACTAAATACTATTTAGAGTGTCTAAACTCTCGTCGTCATTAATTCGGACTATCTCAACTTATAGAAAATGACCATCTCAAATAATTTAAATTTAAATAAAATATATTTTTGGCTATATCTAATTTTGCTCCTTATTATTAATGTGAAGGTGATTTATCACTTTCCACTTTACTTAACTAAACTATTTTATATTCAAAATTTCATGTGATATTTTAAATTTTTTTTGTACTTAGTAATATAATATACACACAATAATTTATTTATATGTCTGTATCTTAATTATCTAGACTCCAATCATCAAAAGCATTCTTTTCTTAATGAGTGAACAAATATGTGTGATTAAATGTATAACAAAGCCTCAACATCAACTTGTTCATACCTCAATATTTAAGGGTCGTTTAGTAGAGTGTATTGAAAAAGTTAGTGCATGCATTAGTTTGATATATAAATAGTACTTTGTTTGGTACAACTTTTTATACTATGTATAACTAATGCAAACATTACTTATATACTTTATTGTGTATTAAAGTGTGTATTACTAATACTATCATTTTCTATGCATTAATAATACCAAGGACTTTAACACTTGCATAGCTTGAGTAATTATAAAACTACCCTTCAAATCATTTGGCCTCTCTCTTCTCTCTATGCTTTGTCATAGAATCCATGTCGTCTTCTTCCTTTCACTTAATAAAACATTAATTGTTTTTTTTTTATTACTATTCTCAAGATAGATCATAAGAAACTCTTTACATTTCTCTTCTTTAGAACCTCTGCAAACGACAACAAAATATATTCTTTAGTATATTTTTTCATCAGAGAATGAAAATTGGAAGCACCCACATGGTCAGTATTCATTTTGTTCTTCCTCTTTTTTACGCCCAAAAATAATTTCTCGTAAGTTTCTTAATTCTTTCTACTGAAAGTTCTATCCAATGCTTTCGACTTTTTGATTTTTTTCTTTTTAAATCAGTTGTCGAAGAGGAAGACCAAAATGACTTTGATTCAATGTTTTGTTATTGAGATGTGAAGGGTATTTTTGTAAATAAATATTCTTTTATAAAAATAATATTAAGACATTATTTCTAATACATCAAACCAAACAATGTATAAGAAATAATGCTAACATAACTAATGCAAGCATAACTAACACCAACATTACTAATGTAAGTATTACTAATACACCATATTTAACATTATTCTTATACATTCTACCAAACAGTGAACGACCCCTAAGTGCATTTATTTATTTATTTATTTTTGTAATGAGTTTGAAAATTTACATATAACAATTTTTTAACACTATTAAGATGAAATTCGTTGAAAGATTCTTGAAGAGAAAGGAATACACTATATATCCCTTCATTCATCCACTTTCGCCGACACCTACCATTAATGTTTCTCTCGCCCACGTCCATCCACCCCCTATAACCATCATCCTAGTTCTCGATCACAACTATCATTCCCAATATTCATCACAATTTATTGTTACCGTCACTAGCCACTATTTTTAACACTATTCAGATGAAATTTGTTCAACGATTTTGGAAGATAAAGGAGTACACTATATATCATTTCATTTATCCACTTTCACCGTTAACTATCACTAGTGTTCCTCCCCTCCCACCATCCACTACCTATAACCATCATCCTCATTCTCGATCACAACTATCCTAGCTAACATTCACCACACTTAATTGTTACAATCGGTAGTCACTATTTATAATATCATCTTCAATCATCATTATCCCCTAACCACGTGCCGCCAACAACTGCTATCAATCACCACTACCCACCAAAACTATTAGTATAAATAACATAAATATCAATTCTTTTGGAAGTAATTATACTCTTTCCCATTTTTTCAATTACTTTACTCTCTCCCTATTAATATGCATAACATAACCGACATATACATAGCATTTTGTGTATATTTTGAGATTTTTGTAATATGTTTAGAGAGTTAAATTTTTTGTAATATTGAAAACATAAGTTGTGCATTTATGTAATTTTTAGAAACTATTTTCCATCACCATCCAAATACTACTATAAACCACCACAATTAGCGATACCATTAATTAGCATCACACTGTGTCTTAAGATAAATATGAGAATTTCAATGTTACAATCCATAAATACCACTATCAACTATCATCGCCAATAATGATAATCATCAGAACCAACGTCGCCCTTCATATAAATTATTTTTAATACTTTATTGATATAATATTAGTTGACTAATATTTTATTTAAATTTTGTCACATAAATTAGGAGTTAGGACGGCGAAAATAGAAATAAATGATGGATAATTCCTTCTTAATTAATGCAAAGATTAAAAAACTCTCGTAACTCTGTAATAAATTAGTGTGAACATCCGTAAGTCATAAGAGTTAATAGGATGTGAGAGTTATTACTTCATAAATGTACATTCATTCAAATGAAGATTAAATGTGTTGACATCTAATTTTTTCCCTCCACGACTAAATTTAATCCTGAGTTTCTTCGATTTTTAATAAAATCAAAATATTTATTTCATCCGAATAAAAAATTTTCAAAATATAATTGTACGTAATTTTGTCATTTTAAGTAGCGATTATATATTATCGTGTTCAATTATCCTATATTATATGATTTGATTACTTAAATATTTATTCTATGGAATATCAAATTTTAATTAATGATTATTTTGAAAAAATAAATATAATAATTAAAATCTTGATTTAAATATAATTTATTCTCAAAAAATTAATTTATTTGGAGAAATACTTGTTTGATTTTATTAAATCAAGAATTCTGGAAATAAATGACGAATTAATTCGTATCGAACTTCAATTTAATTTAACTAATCTATTAAATTCGATCATAATTGAAACTAAATTACAATTGCAATTGGTCGATTAACTTTCAGTTTGGTCAAAATTTAAATAAAATAGGCTAAATTAGAATTGAAATTATTTTTTGAATAACCCCAAATCTAATTGGGGTTATTTTCTAAATTAATACCCCAAAATTGCCTAAATCCCTAATCTGATTGGGGTTATTTTGACCCCAATTAAATCGAATTGGGGTTATTAAATAACCCCAATATTAACCCAATTCGTCCAAGCCCAACAACAAAATAATTTCAACAAAACAATACAGCCCCAGCAGCCCAAATCCGCCCCATTTTTTTTACCCATTCACTGACCTACTCCAATAGCCCAGACCCGACCCAATAACTTGTCTTCTTCATAACAGCAACCAACAACAACACACACATACAAAAACATCATCGATAACAACATCCGAACAACAGTGCAAACTGACCCACCAACCCGTTATCAACGGTCAGCCAGCGCCGACCCGACTCGGCGACTCTGCGACACTCTGAACCAGCTGACCTGAACTTAACCGCGATATCAAACCAAACCCGTAACCCGTCAATCCGCGTGTAAACCATATCTCAACACCAAAACATTTCAAAATTGTATGATTTTGTATGATTTTACAGCTCATCACCAAATCCTCAAGTTGAAATTTGAATTCCCATCCCAAAAATGTCAAAATTACCCTTCAATTTTTCTAATCCCACATCGGTGGGAACTCAAAATTGAACCCCCCAACTCTTTCTATATAAACCAGATT